>NW_013665723.1:835567-846767 GCF_000517525.1 Limulus polyphemus | reverse complement strand
TATATATATATATATATATAAAACATTGAAGAGAGACTTCAAACCAATAATCATATGCAGCATCAACATTCGTTTCTATTTGTATTAAACATAAATGCAAATTTTGCCAATCTTTAAGGTGCGTCAACATGTGTGCATAAGAAAAAATCACGTGTACTCTACCCTTCTCCTTGTGGCTCCCTCTCTCCGTAAATATATATATCAAGCTGTATTTGGGTTTCTCAAATAATACATAAAAAGTACTCAGGTACATTCAAAATATGAAAACAAAACTAAAAAGCGTCACTTGATACCTCAAGGGTGGTGGAGGGGGGATAGAGGGCGAGTCAAGAGTGTTATGCTTTCCAGGATTTGATTATATACTTGGGCAAACAGGTAAAACGCCAAAGGAGTGTTGATACTTATCCCCCTGGACGAACTCCCCTTTCCCCAGTGTTGAAAAGTAGCTAGTAACTTTCCTCCCATTTGTTCTTGTTTCTTCTTCTTTTTATCTAAACTCCGAGAAAGTTTTATATGTAAATAGATCTAGGGACTCTAATAGCCTATGAGTGAAAGAAATACTACATGTACCATATTCAGTGCCGATAAGGCTTTTCGCCAGTACCAGGGCTCATCAAGTCGGCTAAGATACGACAGACAAAGTAGTGGTCTAGGCGCTATAGATATATCATCAATTTTCATGAACAATGAATGTTATGTGTGAATCAGATTAAGCAAGTGAACTGTAATTATTATAGAGATGTGATAAGTGGTATTACATTTTATGATATACGAACATGATCCCAAGTATATTCGCCATGCACCATTTTTTAGATGTATACATACAATTCAAATGAGAGTCATGTAAAAAAAAAGTATTAACTGGACATTGTACTGCTTTCAAATTTTACGAGTTTGGAATTATTTAAACAATACATCTTGAGCAGGACTTTTTTATTTCTTGGTCACAGCTAACTTTCCTTTTACCATGGAAGCAGTAAAACTTTTTCTACGCTGTTGATTAAAAAACGAACAAACTATAAATACCCTATTAAACAATAAAAAAGTGCAACAACAATTTATTTCAGATTTTGAGTATTTGAAAGCTACACTATTGGAGCTGTTTTTTTCACCGTTCACTAGAATTTAGGGAGAATGATATAAAGTATCGCGTGCTCTGATGTCACGCTCAAGATACAGGGAATCAAAGGGCGTGCTCTGATGTCACGCTCAAGATACAGGGAATCAAAGGCCGGCATGGCCAAGTGGTTAGGGCGCTCGACTCGCAATCTGCGAGTCTCGGGTTCGAATCCCCGTCCCACTAAACATGCTCGTCCTTTCAACCGTGGGGGCGTTATATGTGACGGCCAATCCAACTATTCGTTGGTAAAAGAGTAGCTCAAGAGTTAGCGATGGGTGGTGATGACTAGCTGCTTTCCCTCTAGTCTTACACTGCTAAACTAGGGACGGCTAGCGCAGATAGCCCTCGTGTAGCTTTGCGTGAAATTCAAAACAAACAAACAAACAAAACAGGGAATCAATGATAGCGCATAAAGTAAAGAACTACTTTTTAGAGTCTCATACGTATATTATATTATACTCTTTCTTTAATGCCAGTTCTGTTAATTGTAGTAGTAAATGTTTAATATATATATTATTTGGATTGCGACCGAACATATCGATAACAGCGAGGGTATCCAAATGATGAATCAATGCACATTTTAATCATAGTTTTGTTTCCTGACATCACATAATCCTAGTTAGACCGGTATATCAAATTGGCTACATTATTGTTTCAGTTATTTGTAGTTTTGATCCATGAAGATATCTTGCTTTGATGATAAGTTATTGACAATTATCCTAGCCCTAAAGTGAAGTTATTGTATTCATTCGTCTGTGTGTAAACAGTATAACTCGGAGCATTTTCATCTGATTTTAGTCAAATTTAGTACAAAAAGTACGAGCTGCTTAATATTTGATGAATGTAGGTGAAAGTTCAAGGCCACACTGAAGGTAAACGTTATAACTAAAAGAAATTTGATAAAATGTACAAATTGATTAGATTTTGAAGTTATTTAAAAGGTCGAGGTCATAATGAAGGTCAAAACTCGAAACCAAATTGAGGCAGAAAGCGGATCTTGGCACCTAGACCTACATTTGTGAAGGTAAGGAAATGTTAGGTTTATATTTTAAATTGGTCCTGAAAAAGACGAAAACATTGGGCAACTGTCTAGGTGTAAATTGATTTCCTTTAAAAATGGTTTATCATTTTTGTTGAAGTTTAATTTAAGCAGATATATTAAGAGAGTGTGATAAGCGAAAATCATCGTAATGAATTTCGAAATAATTTTGACAAATATTTTGGAAAAAACTAATTATTACAAAAATAATATAACTTAAAATTGAAGCCATATTATAAAATCATACAACGCTACTCGATATGGTGCGCATATCCAGTTCTTTGTGTAACATCTGTAAAGCATCATATCAGTGTAGATTAAAGATCTGCGTTTAACATTTAATAATTGCTTGATAAAACTATAAGCGACTGGCGTTTTACACTGTGACAAATAACCTTCGTCGTCTTTAATGTTCGTAATGTAATGCAGAGAATCATAATGAAAACATTTCTGAAGATGATCATATAAACGCAAAAGTGAATTTTGACTTACTGGCCTAGTGGTTAAGGATCTCGACTCGTAATCAGCTTATCCTCTCAGCTGTGGGGCGTTATAATGTAACGGATAATCCCACTATACGTTGGTAAAGAGTAGCCCAAAAAGTGAGAGATGGTTAGCGCAAAAATTCAAGAAACAAACAAATAATACTTAATGTATAGTTTTTGTTTCTAAATAAAGCATCAGATATTACCAGTAGGTTTTGGAGGATCATGTTTTACTATGATAACATGAATTTGTAAAGAAATGTGTTGAATAAGTGATACTACTTTAAAATAATTTACTAGATATCTACATTATAAGTAGAATTTTACGTTTTTTTTAACCAAAATACTTGAACAGAAAGAAACTAAACAAAATTTAAATACTTTTAAGGCTGTTCCAGAAAAATAATTTAACCCTAATAAATTGTTTGTACTTTTTATGTCAATATATCGTGGTGAATCAAGTAGATTAGGACTGAATATCTAAGGCGCTTTTGTAACGACATATGTATGATAAACACATATCTTTAGTGATAATAAAGAGGCAAAAAATACCAGCTAGCTATACCCATATTAGAAAATTGTTAACCTTAAGCTGATATAGAGACAACTCTTTCTTATGTAGACTAGATGTGTATATCTATAGGCTTTGGCTCGAGAATGTCGCTATCGTATTAAATATTTAATCACTTATAATTTAATTCATAAGATAGATGTCTGAGATCATATATTTAGATATATTACGATAATGGATCAAGAACATAAAATTTAGACATCTTAAAAAAAAAGACGAGATTGAAATGCTTCTCCTTGTATACCTACAACCAGGCACCCACCTGACCGGTGGGGCTAACACCTATTGGGTGCATAAGGGGTCTGTGTATACTAATGCACCATTTATCCCTAGATAGCTATGAGAAGTAGTAATTGGAAACTGGAATGAACACGAGAAGCTTGAATTAGAAAACTTGGTGCAAGCAGTGAAGAATAGAGGACAATGGAGAACCGTACTGGAACAACGAATGTTAGCGTTGTAAAGCCGTAAACTGACCGTTTACCCACTGGGAGATGAGGTACTCAGTCTTGGAGTACTGGTCTTGTTCCATATTTTAAATTCACATTGGTTTTTTCAAAGATACGTGTTCATTATTTACTTCGCCTACACGTGAGCTCTCGCAATTGTAATTTGTATAGAAAAACAGCAATTTCTAGTCTTTTTGTGAGGTAAATTATAACTCCCCAGTCGCATAGAGGTATGTCTGCGGACTTACAACGCTAGCAACCGGGTGTCGATACCCGTGGTGGGCAGAGCACAGATAGCACATTGTCTAGTTTTGTGCTTAGCTTTAACCAACCAAACAAACGTAAATTGTACAAATTTAATGTATATAAAAATATTGCTTAATTCATAGGAAGCCTACTGTTTTCATTGAGATGCTTCTGAACACTACTACAACATTACCATTTTAATGTATAAATTTGTTACTTTTGTATCTCAGAAACAAAACAAAATTGAAGTAACAGAATTTTAAAAGTACCTTTTCTTAACCTGACTTGTATTCTTTAAACCCCCAATTCAAAAAAGTTTTTATTATGTTTTAAATAACAAAAATATATATATAAAAAACACATATTTTTTTATATAATATATGAGATTTTGCTTATCTTCTGCCCCATAACGAAGTTAGCATCCGTGACATAGATACTATCTAGAGTATTCTAGTCGTTGTGTCACCGAACTAAATGGAAGCGACAAAAAGAGTAAATCTACGACATGTGATAGTTCTTTGTTTCATTATGTGCACACTGTTTCTTGCCTTTTTTTTTTTTTCGTTGCGTCTTTCACTGCCATGGGCACTTACGTCCTTCTCTAGTGCACTGCCATGGGCACCTACATGTGGCATACTATTTAATCTCAGTTTTAGCCTTGAAAAATGTGATGTTAACTATATGCGAGTTAAGGAATTTTGTACCACCATGAAGAAAGAATATTTATTCCTTTGGAAACTTCTCAAAGTTTACTAATATCAATTTTCAGATGAAACGTTAATATACGCGCCTTTTAGTTTTCTGTTGTGAATTTAAAAAATATATCTGGAACTGCAAGAGTTGTTGATCTAAAACGTTTCAGTGAAATAATTAAATAAATAGAAAATATCCTAATCCACGAAACAAATAGAAAACAACAACAGCAACAACATTTAATAAACTAATGCCATATTCAAAAATAAATCCCCAAAGGTAATGTAACTGGCAAATGTCAAAATATGTGATTTGTATCTGATTATTGTTAGTTTATGTATCGTAAGTGTTCATTTACAATTAATATGCCTCAAAACATGTTTGGTAATATGCGCAACATACTGTACAAATTAATATAACTGAGTATTGTATATTTCGGGAAATGGCGGTATATGGCTGGCAACTATTTGTATGTGACTGATCATTCTGGAATATGTATTGTGTGGTTATTCTTGGTATGTCATGGTTGGTAACTTTTGCCATATTTTTAAATAGTTCGTATATGGTCGGTACTTTTCACATGTCTCATATTTTTCATCGCATGTCTACACGGTAATTCTTGGTATAAGACTTTCAATATCAGAGCATATATACATCATGACTTGAAGAAGCGGTTAGGTACAGGTGTTCTCAGTATTCGTATATAAACCAAAGATGGACTTAAATTCAAATACAAATCAATCCTTGAATATTGCGAGTTTTGATGAAAGCAATATCATTACAATATCATTTCGAAAAGTGTACATATAGTGCATCCTTCTCCTTCAATAATATGAATATATATTTGGCATATTATTGTTATGCATATTATTTTTGACATATTTCTACCCTGTTTTATAAGCATCGAAATATGAGCGTCATAGCTTGAAATAAGAAAAATACAATTTCAGACAGTTATTACGCAAAATCTTATATTTCCAAGAAATACACTTGTCACGAAATGAATATTATTTTTGAAATACTTTTAAAGGATTGAATCTTTTATGTTTTCTAATTCTATTATAATTTTAAAACAATTCGTCTAGTCACTTTGTTTCTGTGAACTTGACGCAGTCTTTTATATAACTTAAAGATAAACAGTGTAAATAGTAAATTAACTCTTTCGTGATTAAAAAACAACAACATGTAATATATTAAATATATCACACTTTATTACACACTCTTTGAAAGGTTAATTCCCAATGGTGCTCCGCATCTTGTTGCACGCTTCGCAGAAGTTGTATCTTTCATTAAACTATCTGTTTACTCCAGTAGTAGTAACATGTGCAAAGCCTATAAGATTTCTTATTTGTAAAACGCAAAAAATCGTTTTAATAAGATTGTAAAATACAGGGGTATTCCTTTTCATAAATAGTTTACATGATTTGGACCTGTTAAATGCCTAATGTTTGGCAATAAATAAATAGAAAAATTATTTTATATTTTAATAGAAAAATGAAAAAATGCTTCATTATCGAATATCGAACAAAATACGAAACAGAAGACAGAAACCATTTCAGAGGATTGAGACAATTCATTAGCAGGTATTCAAAAATGTAGAAGGGTAAAAACAGGGAAAAAATAACTTTGAGATGAAGATTGAAAAATCAGTTCTTATTCATCTATGCATCTAGGCAAATATTTTTATGGCTTATGTTTACTTTGTCGACCTCAGAAATAACTTGCAGCTCCTCTGACTTAAGTTTCACATTCACGATTATAAAATATTTGTGTAATATAAGACTTTGTAAATGATCATAACAGCTGATTTGTTCAGCAGTTATAATGGAGTATTATTGTTAAGAAGGCAACTGTTTTGCATTCGTTTATTTTTACACACGTTGCGGTAGAAACTTATGAATGCTTTGTTGAAACTTTCTTACATTATGAATTTGTTCAGAACGTATAAAGTATAATACTAAAATTATTTAAAACACATAACGAAAAATACTTAGGTTTGCTTTGTATCTTACATAAGTTTAATTTGAAAACTTGGTTGAACGAGTGAAACGTTTCAGGTCGTGTTGTTTTTTAATTAGCAAAGAAAAAAGAGCATAAGAAAAGTTAGAATTGAATAGATTAGAAACGTTACCTAAAACACACACCTCCGCTACAAGTGTTAACACTTAGTTACACTTTAGCAGCGGTAAAGGTGAAAGAAGGTCAAACGATGTTAGAGAACTAATTTGAAGAAGCGCAAATTGAGATCAGGCGAGTTTCGATTTTTACTTATTCAGTTTAACTGTTTTCTCCGATCAGTTTTTTGTTGTTCTTGTATACATATCACATTGAGTCATAATATAGTGATTTAAGAAAAAATACTACACATTTATAGAGAAGTTTGGTGATGCCTCTCTGACTTTTCAATACAAGTATTTTCATTAACTCAACTTAACAGTTAAAGTTTTCCACCGATATTAAAAAGGATATCGTGTGCCATCATATATAAATATGTAAGTTTGTTTGTTGGATTCTGCACAAAGCTACACGAGGACTATCTACGCTAAAACCGTTCCTAATTTTAAAGTGATAGGCGTGATAAACTAGAGAGAGAAGGCAAACAGCCAACACTACCCACCAACTACTGAAGAATACTCTTGTCATGGGGAATAATAGGATTTGACTGTTGCTCTTATAACGCGCCAACGGCCCCAAAGTGCGGAGCGTGATTTGTTTTTGACGGTAACGGGATGTGAACCTCGGAGCCTCAGCATTGTAGTTAGACCATATAAATAAAAGTGGATATAACACAAATGACAAAAAAAAGTAATACTTGATATATCCTAACGAATGCCATTTAATTATGATTAAGGATCCAGATTATGTGCATTAGGGACATGAGCTAATTATACGAGTTGCTTTTTTTAAAAAAAATGTAAAAATTTCAAGCAATTTCGTATATTCTAATAATTTGCGTAAGATATAAGGTAGTGCCTCAGTCTAATGATATCTTAGATATAAGGTAGTGCCTCAGTCTAATGACATCTTAGATATAAGGTAGTGCCTCAGTCTAATGATATCTTAGATATAAGGTAGTGCCTCAGTCTAATGACATCTTAGATATAAGGTAGTGCCTCAGTCTAATGACATCTTAGATATAAGGTAGTGCCTCAGTCTAATGACATCTTAGATATAAGGTAGTGCCTCAGTCTAATGACATCTTAGATATAAGGTAGTGCCTCAGTCTAATGACATCTTGTGATGTGAAAGAAAGCATCAACTAATAAAAATTGTTTTTGTCCACACAATGCAATAAAATTTGTATAAAAACATGAACATTATTGATTGATATTTGTATATATCACTAGAATATTGGTTTGTTTGTTTAAAGCAAACCCACATTGGGGTGGGTATCTGCTATGTTCACCGCGGAAAACCGAAACTCACATTTTAGCGTTATAAGTCCTTCAACTTTCCGCTGTCCCACTGGGATGTGCCTATTTAGGCTTTAGAAGTGTGATTGTAAAAGCTTTTAATATATACATATTTTTTTCGAAATACATACATTATTGTTATATACACAAATCACTGTAATTTTGAACCAAATATATCTGTTTTAACAAGCTGGATGAGGCTTAAAATTCTTGTCCCCCCAAAAAAAAAAGTTAGTGTGTTTTTATCCTTACATTCCTATGGCAACTTGACGAAACGAACCTTTATATAAATTAAATGAATAATCTGAAAACTAAAATGAATTAATTGAGTAGAATAAAAAATTAGCGTCATGAACAGCTAGCTGCACGTAAACATTAAATACTTATTGATATAAAAGCGCAACAATGGTTTTGATTAGCAATTTGATTGGTGATATGAGAAACAGTGCGCATGTAAATAATGTTCAGATGCCCACTACAATAACGTTATGGCCTTATAAGATATCTAATGTTAAATGCATACTTTCAAAAAAAAGTTATTCAGACTATGGAAAAAGGTTAATAGAACATTCAAAAATAGTTTGAAAACAACGCAAACAAACCGATTCTTGAAAAATGAACTCAGTGAACATATCGGTAGTCTCTTATTCGACATTATGTTACTGTTTGAAATTGTTAAGCACTGGATAAACTAACTAACTCGTTTCTTTATGTGATTGTTGGAATGAATATTTCTAATGAATAGTTATTTTTTCATTCGTCTGGATGATTCGCTACAATCATCATTTAAACCAATCACTAGAATGCTTTAATACTAAAAGGTTTGATAATGAAGTAATAAAAATGTTTAAAAAGCCGCTAAACGTCAGTTTGACAGTATTCTTAAACTAGGATATTTTAGTCCCATAATTATGTGCATTAAATAACTATTGCTACAAGAGTTAGATTTACGAGATCGGTGTGTTTCTTTGCAGTTGGTGCTCAAGCGTGGTAACGATCGAGTGAGGCTTCACAACTAGCTGCAGTTAACGTACCTCCAATTTCTAGTGAAGCGTTTAACTTAGCGTAAGCAGAACCAAACGACAGCCTTGTTTTATAGTGTCAGCTACATGATGGAAGCACAGAGCCACTCCTATTTCTGAAAACGCTTGCTGATTGTGCCCCTCCTTCAGGAGGCCTAACGTTATAATTATGCACTAATGTCGAGCCGAGAAAGCGATGGTATCCAACTAAGTAAAAAAAAATCTAACAAATGTAGATAACGACGGCCATCTATTTTATCGTCTTTTACACAGTAAACGTAATATACAGGTGTAATTTTCTCCAGCAGTATTGCCTACCTAATGAGAATGAACATCATGGTTTCTGGGTGATCTTGATAAATATAGAATGTGAAAATTTCTTACTACAGGGCTTAAGTATTGTTTGGCTAATAAGAATGAACACAATTTTTCCTGGGAGATCTTGGTAAATATAGAATATTAAATCTTCTCAGTAAAGAACTTCATACAAGTATCATGAAATACATCATACCATTTACATGGAATAATTCATATTGACTTAAATCATCATCTGTTGTGAAGTAAGAAAAAATCATCATTAGGAATTGCATTATCTACGAGCATTATTTCAAAACATTTGAAATGGAATTTGTGCTTAGTGAAATTTTACCAACAATAATCTAAAATAGAAAAATTATTTTATCTAAATAAATTAACAACAAAGCAATGAATTCTTTCTCTTCATTAATAAGAGATCATAATAATAACTTCTTAGCAATAGAGAGTTGTCTTAATACCTAAAACATCTTTTCAGATTCATCTCAAACTTTCAAAAAAAAACTAGTTCGCAAATGTCTATTTTCTGTTTTCGGTGCTACATTATTGTATTGTCACAATGCATTCATAAGTAAAAGTGAAACGTAATTTACTAGGTATAGATTCTGTAAAAGCTTTACTATTATTCGTTTTACTGTTACATTATTAATATGTGGGTCTTCTATGAGATATTGAAATATTTTTCTTATTTATTGCACACCAGTGGAACAGCAGTATGTCTGCGGACTTATAGCGCTAGAAACTGGGTTTCGATACCCGTGGTGTGCACAGCACAGATAGTCCTTTGTGTAGTTTTGTACTTAATAACAAACAACACCATCTTATTTAAGCAATATTTTATCCTATCTCAACAATATTATATACTTTTGCACATAACGAGTTGGGCTAACATTAAAGAAAACTATATTTCAATAGACAAGTAGTGCAAATCGAAACATCAGTGGAGTAGTAGCTAAGTGATTTTTGAGTAGATCACAAGTACAAATATATTGTATAGATAGCTAAAGTTAAAAGTATGCATTGGTTCGCTATCAATTTTTCATATTGATTTGCAAAGAAACACAAGAATGACAGAATATAAAGTAAACAAAACTAAGCAAAAAAGTTTATCAAGAATTTCATAAACATCTAAACGTGGGCTATAAAGTTGGGAAATACACATAAAACTCTTTTGAGACCCTCAAAGTTTTGGAATTTTATTATCTTACTCAAATATAAATTATAGTATAAATATAAGAAACCAGATAACCCTAACACATTGTATTGCGATATGTTTATGTGATCCTTTTTTTTATATCTAAAAGCCAATATATAATGAGAGAGAGAAGAATTCGTGTTATAGATATATTCTGCTTGTAGTTTTTACTCCATATCATGGTAATTTCTCCAGCCAATCAAATAAAAATGTATGCGTTTATCGTTTTCTAAATAGTATTTGCATTCACTTTTAAAGCAGGATAATAGTGATAATTTGAATTACACACGCAGCCATATATGAGAATTTTACCGTGGAAACAACGAAGTATGTTTAAAGATAAAGAACTGCCAGATCAACTAGTAGGGTTTTTCAGCAATAGCCTATCCTAGTATACAGTTTGAATTACACACGCAGCCATATATGAGAATTTTACCGTGGAAACAATGAAGTATGTTTAAGGATAAAGAACTGCCAGATCAACTAGTAGGGTTTTTCAGCAATAGCCTATCCTAGTATACAGTTTGAATTACACAAGCAAGCCATATATGAGAATTTTACCGTGGAAACAACGAAGTATGTTTAAGGATAAAGAACTGCCAGATCAACTAGTAGGGTTTTTCAGCAATAGCCTATCCTAGTATACAGTTTG
>NW_013665723.1:821209-834567 GCF_000517525.1 Limulus polyphemus | reverse complement strand
AGCCATATATGAGAATTTTACCGTGGAAACAACGAAGTATGTTTAAGGATAAAGAACTGCCAGATCAACTAGTAGGGTTTTTCAGCAATAGCCTATCCTAGTATACAGTTTGCATTACAGATTTACATATTTATATATACGGAAGTGTCTGCAAGAAAATGGCTGATCGTTGACCTACAAACTGATATGGACTTCCAGTGGGTAAATCTTTGGTATGAAATTGAAAGATACCATTTGAAACTTCTATAATAACAGAGCTTAAAGAGGGACTTTCTTTTCACTTATGGCACAAGACACATGCCACAAACCTCTGATACAAAACTGCTCGGAGTTTTTTTTCTATTGTTAATTTAAGCGTTAAGAGAGGTTCAGGTTATTAGGTGCATTAACCTTTTCTGAGTGGGTAGTGACTCAGGGCAAGTAAGGAGAGAGAAAAACATGTCCCTAAGGGTAAATCGTGCAGTTTCTATGCCAGTGGTACATACGTACTTAGGTTGAGCGTCGGTGGTGCAGCTTATCTGTTTATAACCTTGTTTATCCAGACCTTGATCTACATATATCTTACAAACCTTTATGAGGTTTGTTCCGTCTCCATACACATACAACTGTTCACTTTAGAACAATAATTTTATTTTGGGGCGGATAGTGAAAAAAGTGATTTAAGATATATCTTCATGCCTTTGTATATTTGCAAATAAACATATCCGTTGTAAGTTATTTTAAGGAAATCCGCTCGTTTTCGTTACACATAAAATTACATCTTGATAACAAATCGTGAAACGTGGAGATTAAAAAAGCAAAATCCACAGATATATAATAAATATGAAAAAGAAATATGTTTTATTTCCCTTTTTCATTAATTCAAAGATATTTTATTGGTATTTTTACAACATACATCATTTTAACAAATACAAAACACTCACGCAAACAAATATTTAAAACTATATGTGCCGTATTCAGCCCGGTGGGTAGCGTACCGGACAGTGCAGTTGAAATTTCGTGATTCGCGTCCCCTTAGCGCCCTTTTGGGCAGTGAGTGCTTTATAAAAGTGATGGCCAAACCCTACTATTTGGTCTGACAAGAGAAGCTTAAGAGTTGGCAGTAGGTGTTTTTGTCTAGCTGCCTTCCCTGTAGCCTATCACTTCAAAATTAGGGAGAGTTAGTGCAAATAGCCCTCGAATATCTTTGCGCAAAATACAACAAACAAACAAGCCAAAACGTATTTTTACTTAACATAGATATTTCATATTCATTTCCGTGAAGCAATTATTAAAGTAGCTCAACGTTAAATTACACTCAGATTAAAATAGAGTCAGGATAAACTCTTTCTATTAGAACAAATATCAGGTTGTGTTTGCTAGTTTTTAAACTCTTTATATTAGAACAAATATCAGGTTGTGTTTGCTAGTTTTTAAACTCTTTATATTAGAACAAATATCAGGTTGTGTTTGCTAGTTTTTAAACTCTTTATATTAGAACAAATATCAAGTTGTGTTTGCTAGTTTTTAAACTCTTTATATCAGAACAAATATCAGGTTGTGTTTGCTAGTTTTATTTGTCACATATTTACTCAAATCCCTTTGTTTTCAATAATAGGCGATTAGATATAAATATGAATACCAATTAGAACACGAGTATTATAAGTAATGCATATATTTGCAGATATTAAATACTTAATAGTAATAGGAAATAATGAGTTAAACGCATGATAAACAATAATATTCCTTCCAAGTTCCTTTGAAAGCAACAACACTTGGAATCAATCTCAAATCACTTAAACTAAAAGGTACTTGGGGGAGTTATAGTATATAATGAACATTTTTTGTTTGTTCTAGTGGCAATTTTAATAATTCCTCGTTCACGTTTGTTCTCAACTTAACCTAAAAATCAATAGATATGTACGTGTAATACATTCATCACTTCAGAGCTAGGTTGGAGGACAGAACACCTGCTGATGTTCTAGCTTCAATGAGGAGGGGCACTTTGAAAGGCCGGCAAGCCACGCCTGTTTCCCGACCCCCAACAGCAACGTTGGCAGGTTTTCCCTTGCCCTTCGTCGGCAGCCATGAGAGCCCTACTTTACTCCAGCTTCACACTGCCTGGCAGAAAAGCCATGATTTACCATCGTGATAGTTATTATAAGATCTAAAAACGTCTATTCCTTGGGCCTGAGAGAATCTGGATAAGAAGGCATTTAGCTAATCATCGTTCTCCCGTCTTATCTTATTTTTATATAATCAATCAATATTTCAATTTAGTTTATTTGTGCAATGCTAGATATGGACAAAGCTGCACTTAATGGTCAACAGTTATGGCAATCTCCTTAAAGTTGCATTTTAGACTATATGATAATGAAAGGGCTAAGTCATTACTGAAGTAAAAAGCATATAACGGTGAGTAAATACTCTTCAAGTTCCTAAATACAGAAATAGAAACGATCTCACTTTTAGTCTCTAAATTGCAGGGTAAGACTTCGATTATCAAACCAGATTACTGCGTAAAAATAGTAAAAAGAAAGAAAAACATGTACTCGGGTAAGCACTATTTCCTTATTCTCTGAACATTAGGAAAAAATGTGATTACATTGATAAGTAAATTCAGTTCCAGTAAAACACTTTCCATATATTAAAGAGTTGTATAAAATCCTAACACTTTTTCAATCCTTCATTTATAGACACAAGACTTTTGGTATCAGCGTAACATTATTCTCTAATAATGCAATATGAAACAAATTTACTGATATTGGATAACACACTACATATGATCAGTCGAGGACTGCAATTTCATTCTATATCAGCTCTCATCAACTGAGCTGTTCCAAAAATACAAAATGCCACCCACAGAAGTTTCTTTTGTTCAAAAATAAATATGATTACGAGGGATTTTCTAATCATATCACTTCATGTATATGATATGTATGTATGTTCATATAAATACACGTATGCTTCAGATTTTTAGTTATAGCTTTATTCCACATACGAGATTTACCAATAGAGGCTTAACATGGTAGTCGATATGTCTCCATCTCTGCGGGGGGTCCAGCTTTACCTCTCTTCTTGCTATGGTACATTTTACCTTTCTCAGGTTGTAGTTTGTACGAAGATATATTTGTCTGTTCTTTAATATTGGAAGTTGGGTTCTACGTCGCTATTTTCTTTTACCAATTATATGGTTTCTTATTAGTAAAATTTAAATTAAAAAATTGTATCTTTTCTTTGAACCAAACACACATATACAATGTATAAATAAAAAAGTCAAAAGTATATTTAGATTTCGCATGGAGTAGCATTTTCAGGTTAGCATTTTCGAAAACTCTTTTATTCATGTAACCACTAACAATCCTGTCTTACCGGTACTTGTCGAAGTTCCTCAAATCTGATAATGGTAGATACGGTGCAAAGTTTAAGTGAGCTGAATCATGGTTCTTGTTGTTTTTCCGTGTAAATATTTCAAGCTAGTCGATGATAATTAGAAATTCAATTTGGATTATTATTCTTAATCAGATCTTCTTTTTTTAAAAGATTTTGTAAAGTACATTAAGATAAAATTAGAATTATAAAAAGTTTAAATTTATTATTCAAACAGAAAATGGCAGTTTCAAAATAAAAACAATTAAGAAACGTTGAATCATTTCAAAATTAAAGATATGAAGTACAGTGGTAAGCCTACATACTTCTGAAATTGCAATCATTCCGAATGATAATTCAGGTAATAATTCGAACCAAAAATGAAGTTAAAAAAAAAAGAAAACGAATTTTCTACTTAGGTGGGCAACTTTAATTTACACGAAGACTTTATATAAAACAAATGTCAATTTATAGTAAACATTAAAGACAAAAAGTTATTCTCCATATGATCAAACGATCCGAGAAAGGTCACCTTAAGAGCTATGAATAATTTTTTTTAGTGATTAAAAACAGTGGAGGTGCACACTTTTCATTAATAAAAGGCAACGTAAATATTTCCGGTTCACACTGAACTCTGTAATAAAAGCGAATGCGCGCCATTGTTTTGGCTCATTAAATCTTAGCTTCCATCTAAAAAAGTAATTTATAAGAAAGATAAAAGAGCAAAATTTTGTGTTAGAAAATCACAAGATCGTACCTCGATATATTACTATATTTCTGACCCTCAAACAATTGGTGCAACAGAAAAAGTCAACCCTATTTTCAGATTATAGTTGAACACACCCGCTCATTTCCAGAACTCAATTAAAATCAAATGGAGTTCCTAAAGAGGACGACACCTACCCTATTGTTGATGAAAAATCTGGATACACCTTATTCAAGAAGATATTGGAAGCTAACTAGAGCAACAGATTTAACCTTCAGAGGTGGGTCTCAGTAAAGTTGAAAGGCTTTATTACACTTTAATGAGTAATCTTATGCCTGTCCGTGACAGCAGTTAATAAAGCGTTCTCCGTCCTTGATTAATATTCATCAAAGGGCCATAGGAACGTTTTGCACCGCCTCAGTTTTATGACTAAGAATGATGTAATTACTTGTCTTTCAAAATGTCTTTAATATGACACTACAGGCGGGAAACTCCAAAGTTCTGTGGAAAAAGCCAAAGTATCAGTACTCTCACCATGCAGGTGCGAAGAATGTCTAATCTTCACAATTGACACAGAATTATCTTAATTAAATGGTTCGAGAAGAAACTTTTGGCCCGAGGGAGACAGTGAACGAGAGAGAGAGAATTGAAGTCTAGAGAAAATGAAAGTTAAGTTAGATTTCATTACTATCACCCGGTTTCTCTCAATATAAAAATGTCTGTACTTTAGCACACCAGGGAGACATCCTGTCTGCCTGAAGGTGGCGCCCAGTGAGCCTGTTAATTCAAAAGCATGCCCCACGACACTGCTTTCTCCAACCATAGTTTACATGCTCTGGTCATATAGGCTATTCTACCAACAAGTGTAAATATCTCTTCTCAGGTACATAGAAGACAATGTAGGCTTAAGGATGGCAGAGCGTAGCCAGCATGTGGGCTGCAGAGTTCTGGCGTGGCATGGCAGGCGTCCCTCCAGGCCACGCATACCGGCCTGACAGAGTCCCTGGGTTTTCATTTCCATCGAAGCTTCAATGTTTCTTGCGCCAGTGCATTTTCTGCAAGGAAGAAGGGTGAGAAGAAGCTAGGTAGCAACGAATTCATCCTTGAAACCCCACGGGTTTTCAAATGCTTTAGCTGTTTTCTTGTGGAGAAAATCCTGAAAGTTCTCTTTGAATGTAAAATGATTAGTTTTTTTTTTTGAAGCTAGTCGGCTTGAATACAAAAAGGCTCTTTTCGATTGAACTTCCAAACAGTGATAGAAGCCGATATGTGTTGCTGAATGCTAAGCATTGTTTGTCATTAAGTGTATTCTCGTATTTTTGTTCATTTCGCTTCTCTGTAAGCTCCAGCGAAAGAAGATACCATTCTCCGAAGCAGCTTTAATAATAAAAAGAAAAAGACTCTTTTACTGAACTAAAAATAGTTTGTTTGATAGGATTGGTATTGAGGTTTTTTAAAAGAAAATGGTGTTGGAAAATTTCACTGAATACTTATAATTCAGTCAAATAATTAAATAAGTATATTAAACGTGCAGCACATAAACAACTACGTTGCGAAAATATAATGCTTCACATAAACTACCCCAACAAGTAAACGGGCACTACTATATTATTTAATTTTAGTCAATTAAATAAAAACAAACTAAAATTAAGGCACATTTCAGCAGTAGCACTTGTTTCTTGAATACTGCTTAATAAATATGCTTCATTTAAAACTCGTAAGGCGTAAACAGCCTCAATTTCAAAGTGGTCAGAGATCGAGTTCGACTACATCGAACTTTTAAAGAGAAACATCTTCTAAAGAGCTTGGGTTTCTTTGACGTTAACACAGTCTCTGCATTTGATGGCTTACTTCTGTTCACTTAGCGAATGATGGGTAGTTAGTGTAACGCTAAGCTTTCTGAAGTCATTTAGGGATTACTAGATACGTGCACTGCGATAAAGGTAACTAAAGAGGTCTGGAATAAAATTTAGAACAGGTCTCACTGCTGGCTAACCCACGACCTTTATAATATCTTGTTACAGGTAGTCCATTACAAATCTAGCAACATGACACTAGGAATTATCGTGAATCCCGACTAGGGTCGGTACATTTTCAGAAACGAAATGTCATACAACTGGGTCCTACTACATGTTAATATACTGTAGAGCAGTAAATGTCATACAACTGGGTCCTACTACATGTTAATATACTGTAGAGCAGTAAATGTCATACAACTGGACTCTACAGTATATTAACATGTAGTAGGACCCAGTTGTATGACATTTACTGTCCTACTATATGTTAATATACTGTAGAGCAGTAAGTGTCATACAACTGGGTCCTACTACATGTTAATATGTAGAGCAGTAAATGTCATACAACTGGGTCCCACTACATGTTAATATGTAGAGCAGTAAATCCGCTTCTCGGAACACAATGACATTTGTTTGTTCCTTCATCTTCTCACACTTTAGCTGGATCGTTTCTAAACTACTTATATTCAACTATCTTCTTCTCTCTCTCTCCAGGCACGAGGCCGTTTGTTGTATAAGCATAAAACCATAATCCTTCTTATGTGAAAGGCACATACACACAATAGCATTATATTCTGGTGATCTCGACAAAAGTCCAAATGAGTTGTATGTTTTCTTGGCTTTAATTTCAAATTACAATGTCTATTCCAAATAATTTAGTCACTGATAATTGTCGTGTTGTTATATTGAAATTTCTATTACGTATACGAGCATGCGACAACGAGTAATTTAGTCATATCATTATAGTCTTAAATAAACACTAGAGCTATCTAGAACTCATACATTTGTACTTATTCAAAAATTTGAGGAATATCATTAAAATCACAATTAAAGTTAAAATACATATTAAAAGATACAACATATATCAAAAGTTAAAACATACACACAGTCCGACTAACAAATTGTCGTATATCACATTACTCATTTGTTGCATTTTGCTTTCTTGAAATGGCAAATTTCATTACAACGTAATAATTAGTGGCCGAATTTTTGTTGGAATTTTAAGATATATCAGAAATACATAATCATATTCTTCAACGAGCAAACTGTTAAGATCTTGAACAAGTTCATCCAATATTCTTAGAGATTTGTTTATTCAGTATTGCTCGCTTCTTTTAGAACACTAAGATAAACAGCATCAGGATGTGAGAAGTGTCTTACAATCTCTTGCGCCAGGATATAATTGTTTGTTTTAGTGCAAAGATACACTAAGGACTATCTGCACTCTGTCCATCTCATGAAATTGAATCCCAGAATTTATATTTTTAAGTCTGTAAATTATACCGCTGATCCACAGAGTGACTAGCGATATAATAATTTCTAAATGGAAATGGCATAAAGAGTTACATTTAGTTTAAAAGATGCGTACTTTTGGAAATTTTTGACAGAAATTGAGTACAAAATTTTCATTTTCAACCGAGTTTTATCTTCTCTTAAAAGGTGTAGAAAGAACCTAGAAATACAGTCGTTGACGTTTAAAAAATATTAGATATTTGCTTTCATTATCAATATTATCTGTTACAACTAACGCCTTTTTTTTTTCTCTTGATATTACTACTGTTACCTTAAATGTCAGATGTCTTGTATAACCTTAAAACACCAATAAATATCCAATGTAGACAAAATTTGAAAGAAGCTAGAAAGATTTGTCAATATTTTCCTCGAACTATTTTATACACAATTCGTTCACTTTTCATTTTAACTAAATAATATAATGTAAACACAAATGGTTTTCAAATTATGATACTTTTGGTACTATGCTATACTATTTTCAATATGTATACTACTAGAACTCTACCAGTGATTAAATAAATACAGTAAACAGCTATTACATCTGTAATTTTAAAATTTTACACTTCATACGTGTATTCAATTTAACGGCACCAAAACATTATTCGATCAACGTAAGCTAAGTAAGATTGAAATGGTATCTAACTTGAAATTAGACATTTCACGTAGAATTTAAGGCATAATATAAGTAACTGTTTAACTCTTTATTTGGTAGAAAGATAACTGTTTTTTTATATAAAGAATCGTGTAAAAATACGTAGTTTACAAAATAATGCTTCATTACTTTATTACAAATTATATGGCTTGAAATATTTTTCACTAGTATTTAACATAAAACATGAAATACATATTCTCTCTTATAGTTTAAAATGAATTACTAACTGAGAGCTGACAAAACTCAAATGACAGCAATGTTGAAGTTCTGCGTAAAAACTGGCATCTCTCTCTCTTTCGCATGCAACTGCATAATAACATCACGAAACAATTAATTTGAAACTGTAGACGTAGTACTCTGTTTATCGCACTTGACCACTCTTGTATAAACATTGCACACATATCCAACTCTTCAATCGTGTATAAGGAAATAAAAGTTTTATTCACTGACATCTACATAAAGTACATAAAAAATTGGCACAATCTTCAACAAGTACAATTGCAATATGGATAATGATGATCATTCTATGCGTTTTTACACTTTCAAATGCCAATTATAGTTTTAATTCCCTAACATAACAGTATGAAGAATTTAATGTAATCTATCTTCTAAGCCATCGAAGTTCAACTAGTAGAAAATTATTACATAGCAATATAGCTTTCCACTTGGCTGCGGTGATTTATCACACGCATCATGATGCTTCGAAATATTAATATCATTTCATCTTTTACACAACCATATTTCTAAATATTAACTAAAAATGTTATACTACTTAACGAAAATTCTACATAAAATTTACAGTTTTCACCTAAGACAGAGCATTGTCAAACATTTGTGTCAATTTAATTCTTATACAGCGGCTATTCCAAATATTAATGACAGCTTATACCCTACACCACGGCTATTTCAAATATTAATGGCAGATTATACCCTACACCATAGCTGTTCCAAATGTTAATGACAGCTTATACCCTACAATATGGCTATTCCAAATATTAATGACAGCTTATACCCTATACCATGGCTGTTCCAAATATGAATGACAGCTTATACCCTATACCACGGCTATTTCAAATATAAATATCAGTTTATATCTTACATATTGATGTTGCATATATTACTGGCGATTATATCCTACATCAAAATAATAGTACAAAAGACATTACAAGTTCCAATAGACAACTATTTGTTAATCACTTACACCAATGCAGTTGATCGCCTATTTCCTAAACTAAAGGTTCATCATCTATACTATTACAACTCGCAGTCTTTTCCTAACGTTATGACAATTAACAATCTATCACTTACCCCACGCCATTATCTGTTGATAGTTTTCCTTTCATATTAACATTGTATGATGAAAACCTGTACTTATGACAATTAATCTAACGAGCCAAGACAATCCCAGTTACTTATGAATCCTCTTCAGATCAATACATTCAAATACTGACTACATATTACTCCACGTGCCAAGATACTTCTAAACACTCTTGATAATTTATATAATTTATGGTTGTACCATTACAGTTAAAATTTTAAAAATAACGATAATTTATCTACTATATCACGTGGAAACATTTTTCTGCTCACGCATCTTAAAAATGATAGCGATAACTTATATTCAACACTATAACACTACAGTATAAAGTTAACTGTTTATTACTCGCACCATGACCTTCAGAAGATAATACATTTTAATACTAATATAATCTTTGTTTTTGCGATATTCAGTTTCCAAATACTAATGCTATCTTTTTTTCCCGTCCCATATACCTACAAATACCAATGTTAAAATATTTCTAACATCACGATACTTTTAAATAAAAATAGATCAAATTACATTTGAAACTTGCACCAAGGCTCTCAAAGTTTATGATAACTTATCTCCTACCTTACAGGGAGTTCCAAAAATATAGACTAATTGTGTACTGTTCCAAGACACTTTTGTTTTGTAGTCTGAGCTTCCTTTACACCCCCGACTAATAGCAACAAATTATCCCTTACAAAACGCTATTTCCAAGTATTAATGCAAGTTTACATTGAAACCACGCCTACTCTGGATACTAATAATTATTTACTTAATACACAACCAATGATACACGTTTATTATACCGCAACACTATAAAATAATGAACTTACGAACTAATAACGCTAAAATCTGGGGTTCGATTCTCCGCAGTGGACATAGCAGCTAGTCCAATGAGCCTTTACTTAAGAAACAAACAAATATCACTACATCATTGTTAAATGCTAGTGACAGTTTTATCCACAATAAAATATTTTCATATGTTAAAGACAAAGTATCCATCGCACCTCAATCTTCCCACATACTGACAGAAACTTTTTCTGTGTACATAACACTTCCAAAGAGTAAAGATATTTCATCTCATATTTGACCGATACAAATAGCAAGAGCAGCTTGCCTATAAACGCGAAAGATCCACATACAAATAAAACTTTATTTCTCAGCCATGATACTCCAAGTCTTGCTCATGGTGATTATTTCCTGCACCGAAAGATCAAGTAGTTAAGCCAGTTCATTTCTATACCACTTCGATTCTGAATAATAAGTACAACCTATCGTATACATCAGGATACTTATAATGCATTTCCCAACAGGAAAAAACTTTAAAATCTAGCGATAAATTGTCACTTGTATCACTACACATCAAGAAATAATGCAACTTTGTCCACTTCTAATTGCTTATGACCGCTTCCAAAACACGACGCTATAAGTGCCACGAAACTTCCAAGTATTAAAAAAATCCTGTACCACAACATTTTCAAATAAACGAATTTATTGTCTACAATATAGAATTTCAAGTCTCAACTGATACTATTCTCCTTTACAAACGTTCATAACAGTTTATCTTTAAACCCACGAAACTATCAAATGGAAGAATCAACTCTACGCTATAACATTTCCAAATATTGAAGATTAAAGCTTGTTTTTTTCATTGTGACGTTTACAAATACTAAATATTTAACACCTACAACATGACATTTCCAATCATAATATTTAACATCTCTTCCGAATTTTAACGGCGTCTTGTGACTTCAACTACGACGCTTCAAGCACAATAAATAGTATACGACACTTTCACATGCTAATTCCAATTATTGCCTGCATGACAACACCTTTCAGTAAATATTGCAGTTTATCCGTATACATACTGACGTTTCCAAATACTGTGATAATTTATTCTCGGCACTGTAATACTTCCAAATACTAACGTAAATATATTTTTTGCTCCACAATATATTCAATTACGAATGAAAATCTAACTTGTGCAATAAGAACATTTTTTTTATAATAATAATTTTCTGAATACTGTTTTTATTTATTATAATATCTCATGCGCCACAGTACTGCAGCTACTAGAGTTGATACCCAGCACCATAACACTTCAACAGCTAAGCAACGATATTAAATACTAACCATATGTCTCGTTCACCAATAGACTATTAAATGCTAATGCCAACGTATCCCTTAAACCACGACACTTTTACGACAAGTTATTGCATACACCATATAATTTTTATATGTACCACCAAATTTCAATTTTCAAAGGCCGTTTTCTTCCTAAACGAAACGCTTTGAAATACGGAAACACAAATGAATGCTAAATCAATAATATTGTAGGTAATCACCTAAAGTTTTATAGTACAAAGTTTTATTGAGAGATATTCCTGCCGGCCTATTGGAAGGGCTATTTATATATGTTACATATTTTGATATTTACGTTTGTGTTGTGTTTAAAATGATTCATATAAATCCTTTATTTTAGTACTGCAGTTGGAACATGCTTTTCAACAATATCCAGAAAGATGCCATCAGAGTAAGACATTATAAGTTCTTAATAAAAAGTAGTTAATATTTATCTTGATGATTTTTTCAAGTTTAACGCACGAAAGAGGTGACATTCATTTTTCAATGCTTTGTTAACTGAAATTTCAAGTACACAGGGCTAACCGTTATACTTCTGTTAAACTTACTTACTTTAAAGGTAGGTTAAAATAAGGAAAAAATAAATAAATTAGGAAACAAGATATATTCCTCATTTCTATGTATAACATCTGATGTAGGCCTAAGGCCGAAATGAAATTTAGTTGGTGTGTTTGAGGGGCAACTTTCTAATTTATCTTATTTTAATTAATTAATTTATTTTATTTTTCATTTTTCAAGTTTATCTTTTATCTAAGTCAGTTTTCATACCCAGAACAGCGTTCTCCGACGTATAAAATCCTGTTAAACTTACTTTGTCATAAACAAGAATGTCATTATCGACACTATTGACGAACATGGAGAAAACTCAAGAAAAGCTCAAAAGAAAAATAACATTTGTTTTTCTCTTCTATAAATAAAAAGCTCAAATCGTGACAATATTGTTAAATGTATGTTTATACATGGATACGAGAATTGTAGAGCAATGGGCATAGCATATTCGAATTAAATGTATCAAACAGAAAACAAAATATTTAATTTCAAAGGATTGTGTTGTAGAGAAGTTACAGCAGTGTTAGGCGTTATCACATATCTGTAGTTTCCTTTGTGTAAGCATGTGTTGTATATTTGTGTTGAATATTAGAATAATCTAAATATCTGTCTTATTACGTATCCATGTTTAAAAGTAAAACACACACAAATGCATCATGTACGGTGGTGTTTTAAAGGCTCGAGTTGAACTTTCCAATTTTCTAAATCTTTAAATAGAATTGTAGCATGGTCAGGTACAACATACAAACAGGATACCATCAGTGCATACACTTTGGCAAAACACAAAACTCATTTGTTCATAACAAGGTGACGGCCGCATGCCACGAAAGCTTTTGGCCGCCAGCGATGTGAAGAAAGGTCCAAATTTACCTGGGCTACAGCGGCGGATTTTTACTCTGCTCGCTTTGTTATCTACAAGCCATGGGTAATTCATACGCACGTGTTTAGGAAACACGGCTTATGCATTTTCGAGCTGCCAGTATTCGTCAGTGGTCAACTGTTGACGGAATTACAAAATAAGTACACGGAGCTATAAACAGTTTTGTAACTAAAAACATTATTTTTCAAAGGTTCTATAAAATTTGGTATTTTAAAGGCCTAAAGTTGAAATAAATAACCGTCTGCAATTTATAACAATGACGAAGAAAATACAATTGAAACTTAATAGTCAAAATTAGAAAACACTGCCAACATTCGCATATCATGGCCAGGTGGATAAGGCGCTCGACTCACAATCTGAGGGTCGCGGGTTCGAATCCGCATCCCACTAAACATGATCGCCCTTTCAGCCGTGGGGGCGTTATAATGTGACGGTCAATCCCACTATTCGTTGGTAAAAGAGTAGCC
>NW_013665723.1:801806-820375 GCF_000517525.1 Limulus polyphemus | reverse complement strand
CAAACATTCGCATTATCGTTACTGTAAATCAAAAAGTTCATGAGAGTAAATATCTTATCTCGTTACTTAATCAATCACCTTTGAATTTATGACTTAATATAGAATCCAATGAACTAATCTAAGCAGATCATGGTCGAATATGGAATATATTTTTTTTGCAGTTCACAAAAACAACAAAAAAACTACAACAGTAACAAATTTTGGCACGATTTACTTATCTAGTTTCTCTTACAGGACGAAATAAGTCAATATTTAATACTTTCCGAAGTTCTTAAGTTATTTATTGTTTTTATTTTTGTCGTGATGGGTATATTCAGTAATGTTTAGTTATCAGAGAGAGCCTTTTCTATGAGCATCCACCTGCTCGTGACAGACAATTAACTTTTGGTCAATAGGAGAGACAGGAGGCAGAACAAGCACGTGCCTTGTCCAAGCCTTCAAACGGGTATTATAAAAAAAATTAATATATAGTTTCTTGTCGTTCACGAGCCAGGTTTGGTAAGGTGTTTTGATTTAACATTACTATGTCGGTACACGGCTCTTTTCATCCATCAAACTCTATCGCTGTTATTGATATCAGCTATTAAAGATGTCTTTTAGATATAGAAGAGATTCTTGTGGGCTGAAAAATGAAATATGCAAGGTCATGATCATACTTTATACCTGCATAGAAGTGAAACACAACTGTTTGAGATCGTAGTGTGTCTGAAGAATGGTGTATTTAAAACTATTTCTTTATCATGGCCACAGCCCTTTAGTATCAATACTCATCGTTATTTATGGGAGATTTATGTCATCACTGCAAATCAATGTGCATGCTGTCAGTAGATAGCATTTTGTATTTTGGTTTCACTTGAATTTACAATATCGAAATTTTTTCAATTATCATTTATCGTGATTACAGGTTCCAACATTTTGCATATCATTGGTTTGGTTATTTTTTTCGATAATTTATAAGCAGGCTGGATAGAATTTTTTTCCTAGATAATAAGAAATAGTTGGTGGAGATAATACAGGAGTTGATAAGCTAGGAATTTCTAGCCACCTGTGGAGTATAAAACACTAACATATCTTGCACCTGAAGAATTATGACGTAACGCTTAGATGTAGGGCGATCTACAAATAATACGTGAAACACTACGGTTTCATAGAAAAAAAATGATAGAATTATTGTGTGGGATAGAAATCTCAGTTGTATTTAGAACTTCTTCAGGGAAGCTGTGTATTTATTGAAGTGGATGTTGCTGATATAAATTCAATATGGAAATGTTCACAACCTAAATGCTTAACCCTTGGAAAACCAAGAGTTGCTTAATGTACATTATTGATGAGGGAGAATTCTTACAGACTCTCCTTTATTTCTTATGAAAAATATAGGAGTATATAAATGTGTGTGTGAGAGAGTATATATATCTCTCTCTATATATATATATGTATGTATTATTGAATGTACATTATTTGTTAATCCTGAACAAAATGCAAATATTTCCAATAAATACTCCATGCTAGTAGCGATATACTCACAAACAAACACTTTGATCAAAAAATAATATTGTATTCCAAAATTAGAAACTGCAGCACATACATAAACATAACCAAAGCAAAACATAATAAACTCACTAAATACAAATATTTAAAAGGCCAGTTTATTAATTAACTCGACAGAAGAAAAACTAGAAAAATAAGAAATGAGAGTTAAACCTTTAGTCTATTAAGGAGTGTTTAACTATGAAAATATTTAACGTTCTTATTGCAAGCCTTTAATAAAAAATTTCAAGAACATTATATAAATTTTTTGGTAACGTAATGTAACTGGGAAAATAAATTATGGTTCGAGCTTGGAGGAGCTTTATAATGTGTATTTTTACTTCAGAAATTTATACATACTTAATGTATTTATATAATACGTATAGCATAAATACTATCACTGAGTTGAACAACTTATGATTTTCAGTTAACTATTTCATAATTCTTAGGATGAATTTACTGTTGGCTATAACATATCAAATTTATTACAAAAGTATGATCAAAGTAATGTATTTGTTTTAAAACATTTAATATCAATTATAGCTTCTCTCACAAGGTAAGACCTTGAGGCATAAAAAAATCAGGAAATTTGGAACTAAACATACATTTTATACTGTTTAAATATGAAACTTTGCATAATATCCAAAATCTCTCCGTTAAACAAAATATTTCACGGGTGTTCATTAATGTATTTCGAAAAAATCTATAGTATTAATACTAGAATCTACACTCTAAAACTGATATTTTTTATGTAAAGGGAACAAAAGAGAAATTAGGAAACCAAACATGTATTTTTCATTCACCCCTTATATAATGATCCCTTTAAGTAGATGCTGTGATATTTATATATTTTCAAGTTTAAGTTAACAACTATAAAGAAAAAACATTTAAGTAGTTAATGTCTGTTTCTGGCTTGTAAGAATTCACATAATCTAAATTGGTCTTATAGCTATAATAAAAAAAGGCTGATTGTCTACACATGTAACTTGCGTTTCATGCATTATTCACAATCTTAGGAAATAACAGGCTTCACGACGTAATACTTGCACTGATGCCCATGCACCAATTTTCTTTCTAAGCTTAATACAACCTCTTGTAAACTGCCTTGATGCAAGTAGTGGGCCTAATGGACCTGTGTCTGCTGCATGATTGAACAAAACGTCATTAGTTGACATTACTGAAGCTTTCACTTGAGCATAGCCGAGCAGACCCGGCTAGAAATTATACTTGTCTCACGGAGGTAAGGCTAGGGCCGCTAGGGGATGGGAAAGCAAAGCTTTCCCCTTGAAAACCACCTGTCAACTATGGACATTTGTCAAACACACTTAGACCGTATCCCTCCGCCTTTTCAGGCCAACCACCCGAAGAAATTATGCAAACGAGATGCATGCTTTGTAATGCAACGAACAGAACGTAACCTCTCTTAGAGTTATCACGAACATCAAAGAACACAGGTCCAGGTGATATAAATCCGGTATACAACTCCTGGTGGTATAACGTACCGTGCACGGAGCAAGGTACACATCTTTTAGTGGTATGATATACCGAAATATTGAGCAGGCATACACCCACCCGTGGTTAAACATAAATATCCAGAATTTCATATCCCATTGATATGGTATAAAACGTAACGAACTTGGAATATATTCAATGCTGGAAAGGCAATTAAAAAAAAAGAAATTAATTAAACTAATGACAATTTATAATATGATACTTTTTAGTTATTTATTCTTTTAGACTATTGCTAGATAACATTTCGAACTAATATTAGATAAAAACAATACCAGTATTTTGATTCATTTAGTCTTTTATAGCCAGAAAATGAACGATACAATTATCGAAAAAAATAAGGTTAAACTTTCTACCATTCTACACCTAATAAGCCACCGGTTAAGATTAGTATCTTCTGAAAAATAGATCTTCATTGAAAATAATACGGTTTGAAAGCTTTCGTTGTTTCGTAGACAACTTCTCAGCCACAAAATTATTTGAATAAAAAAATTCCAAACGTTAATAAAACCGGAATTTCAAAACAACAACAACAACAAAAAACGTTTTTTAAAGCAGGACAATAAAAAGTAACATTCTATAACATATTCAAATCCGGTTGATTTTCGTTGTCTCTACTGTACTGCTTTTTCTCTCTGACAAATCACTCATGGTAAAATATAGTGCTTAAATAAAATGCTATTTAGGGTTTTAGATCGTTTTTGTTTTTGTTTATTTTTGCGATGTGCTCCTTGTTAGCTGCTCCGTGCTTTAACTGCATAATTAGAGTTTACAAAATATTTTTTATTAAGTCTAATCTTAACTGATGTAACGAGCATTCTTCCTCGTAAAATAAACTATTTTGAATGACTGTTAACTGAAAGTTCGAAAGTTGCTGGATACCTTGTTAAACAAAGACATGTACAATATTTTAATTTCAGAAAGCTATAAAAGCTATAAACATTTGACATTTACCTTCATGGCATTGTTAGCGTCTTCACCACAAGATTTGGAACTAGAACCACGAGTTGCGTCACCTGCTCTTTATAAGGACTGTTCTCCAAATAAAAGGACCTACATACCCATGTCCAACCACTGAAACTAAGCATTATTTATGACTCCCTTACACTCGGCTGTTAAAAGACTAACACGAAGACGCCGGCGATTGTAAATTCAAACCATGCATGCATTAATGTCTATTCCTGTACCACACTAATTCTTCTCAGCCAAAATCATACGTTTAGATGAAAGACATAATTTAGATACGACTCTCACACACACTAACCACAAAGTTCGTCTGTAAATGTAATCGTATACAAAGCTCGCTCTGACGTTAAGAACTAATTTTTTCTTTCTTAACTGGAGCCATAATTTTTTTCTGCTCGTCTAAGACATATAAATATTATTTACATTTAATTCTTACTTGTAACTCTGTATATTCTTCGCTGGACCGTCCTACTAAATAAACATTTCTTTAATTACGTACAACCATTGAGGTCAGAACAAAATAAAGGGGAAAAAAAAGGTGTTCAGCTAAACTTAAAGCACGTTTTAAATCTCTTTTTGAAAAAAAATCTTTGTTTGTTTGTTGATGCTAAGGGTAAAGTTGCACAATGGGCTATCTGCAGTGTGCTCACCGCTAGGATCAGACTACTAATTTCAGCTCTTTAGCTTACTGATGAGCCACCGAGTGTACTTTGAATAAAACGTATTCCAATATATAACAAAGTAATGTTTTATAAGCTTTAGATCTATATGCCAAAACTAATTTGCATATATATATATATACATGACGGTAGAACAAAATGTTTTGTTTGCTTCCTTCGGATATTTATGCAAGTCTACAAAAGGGCCATCTAAACAAATCCTCTCTAATTTTGAACTGGTATGCTAAAGGAAAGGCAGATAGCCAACGGCACCCATCGCTAGTTCCTGGGCTACTCTAATTGAATAGTGGTATTTGACGGTCACTCTTATAACTCATTTAATGAAAGTAACAATTACGATAGGCATACATACCAGTTTTTCGAGAGAAAGTGACAAATTTTTACTATTATTTGAACTTTTTTTACGTTTCAGATGATTGAACGATCTTTACACATGTGCTACTTTTAAAGCTGAGTTTTAATATAATTTATTGACATTGTTCCTTTGTCTAATTATTACACATTCTCATACAGAATATATTGTAATATAATACGCCTTGTATCATTAAGACTGTTGAATTAGCTTTTAATGTTAGAATTAATTGTCGTAGTTAGACTTACTATGCAAAGTGAGTGATTCCTTAACTTTTTGTAGCTTTAAGTATTAATTAACAAGTGCAATAACTAGTGACAATTGGTTGCTGTATTACTTGTTTATTACATTATATGTGCAAACTTCAGAACAGTGCCCAATCTTCTTACTTTTTTAATTATTAATAAAATATTTTGACTGATTCAACAATAATATTCCATAATCCCCCCCAAGTGGAAGAATTACGATATCTCCCTCCCCGTTATGCGTGAAAATTAAAATATTCGTTTCACTTGTAAACAAAATAACTTTTGTATTTTTGTATTTTCTTGATGCTTTAATACATCTACACCAAGCTTTCTGAAGTTTTAGGTTATCTACACAGAAAATAATCATAGAATATTTTGTACAAAGTTAAATTAGCCCGAAATAATTGTGTATTTGAATTAGTTAAGCTGCAGTAAATTTACTGAGAAAACAGAAGCATCTAAACTGAAAAGTGGTTTGAACTTTATCTGTTCACCAGTTTTACTGCCGTACTTAAGTCAACTATTAGCTTTAAATCGAAATCCCTAAAACCAAACGTTATACTATATACATGGGCGTCCGCAGACATTTTTCTAGGGGGGGAGGGAAAAGTAGTGTGAAACTGTGAATTGAATAAAAAAAAAAATCATATACATATGCTGAATGAATAAAGAATTATTTTTAAGCTATGATAAAGCTAATTTACTCCATTTATTAAGCTTAATTCGAATCTAAATGAAGCATTTTTGTTTAATTTTGTAATTGTTAATAATTTTTTATTGTGACTTTATTCTACGTAAAACGTATGTATTACTTCATAAAAAAGTTGCGAAAAGAATAATGAAAGACAAAATTCCCATAAAATAACGTAATTCGTTAAAAACTTTGCTCTTGTTATTTTCTTCTACTGAAAAGACCAAATGAAAGTATAATTTCATTATAAAAAACTACCAAGTTTGACTACCAATATTTAAAAATCTAATCTGTACTTGCAAAGCCGTAAATTTCAAGTGAGTCTTTAACTCATCGTAAGATAGCTTAGTACGAATGATGAATGACTTGCTCATGACGACTGTGGTGGAAATAAAAGACTAGGATACCCCAGACAAAACATACTGTACTTCACTACCACCCCGTGCTTAAAATCTCACTCCAAGCTGCACTTTCTAGTAGTCCTATCTCAATTGGCAATACTGTGGTTTGGGCCCTAACCTACTATTAGAAGGTAGAGGATGAGGTTCGCATGCCATTGATTTACAACTTTCCTGTTTAAAAGGTAAGTCACGAAAGAAACAACAATAAACAAGTCGGATTTCTTCCCAAATCCACTTACACATAAATCAGTTCACATTTCAGTTTCAGGTTAAAATAAATTAAAAGTTTGCCTATCTTCAGCCGAAACCTCTTATTATCGTTAGAACCAATCACAAAAATGTATCATCTACTACTGTTTTACTAGCTTAACTTTCTATATCCAAATTAACTTTACAATTAGATCTTACATTATTTGTGTGTAAAAATTGAATAACTTACAATTATATTTACATAAATCTCTATTTCTCCATATATAACTATAAGAATAAAAGCCACGTCAAATCAACTGTAAAAAGTATCTAAATCTGTATGTTTGTTTCAGCGTAAAGCTTCACAATGTGCGATTTCCGAGCTGTCCACCGCTCGGAATCAAACCCTACATTTTAGCCTTTAAGTCCTAAAAAACTTATCGTTGATCCACAGACGGACTGTAGAAAGTACAGACAACGTTCATATAAGTCTCATGTATTTTATTTTTTCGTAAAAAATCCAATGTCTTATTTTAAATCAGAAATGTCGTTTGTGTGAATTTACTTTTTTGATAGGAATATTGATTCCTGGTCTTATAGTTTGTTTTCGTCGTATCACGTTGTTTACATAACTTTCTATGTACTTATTTCAGTACTATTATTTAATAAAAACGCAAATATAATTGTTTATTTATTTGAGGGTTTTTTTTCGGTAACTTGAATTTCAAGATGCTGGACACACATATACTAATTACAAAGTAATGTGCTTCAGTCTGAACAGTTTCGTCCACAAATTATATCATTGACGCAATATTCTATGCACACAGTGAGAGACGACGTCATTACATCCATGTATTAGCTTTATTACATAGAATAAGAAGTCATACAATGTTTCTTTAATAGTTATTTGTGATTGTCACTACTGAAGAGTCAAAATTACCGGATGGACATGATAAAATACTTAAGTATATATATATTACACAGACTCAGAGTTATACCTATAGTCAGATAAATATGCATATAACTAAGCAGTTTGGTCTTATAATTTACTGGCTAGACTGATTTATGAATTTCATTTTAAAACACTGCAGAAGTTTCAAGTTATCGTATCTAAAAACTGTACAAGAGATAACAAACCAAATTCAGCTTAGTCTTAGAACTTTGTCCTCCAGGAATTACTACAAGTTTCTACACTTTTTAAGTTTCTTATTTCACATCTTTAAAGATTAGAGCCGTACCTCATGACTGTGAAAGAAGGTTTAAGAAAATGCTCTTACTAACCCGAAAAACGTCAGCAAGTCAACAAAATATAAGTATAAAACGTGTTGTGAAACAATAAGAAGTAACCCAATTTTAAGTATTTGTGTCAAACGTAACACAATTTCTAATCTCACTACCATTTATAAAAATAAAAAATGCATGTAAGTGTAAGATAAACATACACTTGAGAGTATATGTAACTTATCCGAAAGGAAAATGTGTTTAATATTCTGAATACAAGTATTAGCAATATTACCTATGTAGATGCTACACCATAAGTAATAACAACATTCATATAAAAATGATATAAAAAAAGATCATAAGGTTTTTGGTAGACAGAGTGTAATCTTACCATCACTTCTTGCTTAATGAATTATCTCAAAATTTAAAGCCTAACTATATTCAGAAATAAACGTGTTGAGTCATTCTGTCTTTCACAATCATTACGACTGTTGAATATACAGCGCAAAACTTGTTCTTATAGCTCAGATATTTCAGTATTAAATGACTAGATATCAATCTTTATCGTCTTAAGTCAATTCATTTTGCTGGGTGTAATTATTTATACATCTGATTGAAGAGAAGAAATGTTCTCTTAAGTGCAACATTTTAATGAACCATTAAGCACATTTATCAAGTTCACTTTAATCTCAGCAATAGTAACAGAAATAATAACAGCAAATAAAATGTAAATATCAATACAGAGCAGGTATGTTTGAACAATCACTTGAAATTATTAAGGCATTCGTGATATCTGTATAACTGATATTTGTATAAACTCAACGTTTTTAGTATTTATTACTTTTAGTGACTTCACTTAATAATAATTACATGTGCATATTAATAGAAGAATTTCGCAAGGAAAATAAAATAAAAAAAACAACATAAATAAGTTATAAATAGATAGTTACGCTTTACATTATACTTTACCTGTATTATCATTAGACATATTGAAGGTATTTTTCAGAAAAAAATATTGAAGTATTGAAAAAAGAAAATTAAAACAAATTACAAGGTTTATTTGAAACCCATACAAAAATATACTAAGTTTCTTGATTGCAGATAAATATAGTTTCAATATGTTCTCAAACTAACGAACTCTAAAGATTTCGTGACAATTTAAATTTTCTATGAATGTGCGGATAATTCTTATTATGGTTAGATAAAGTTCCTTGGAAAAACATTATCTAAAATATCGACATAACTAAGTAACCCTACCTTTGTTTTTGATGTCCTGGGAGAAGCAGCACTCACATCGACGGCGTATACTTCAAGTTCGTAAACGTGAACTTCATTTTCGCGGTCTACAATTGTTGCTGTAGTTATTACCCCATTTTGCTTATTGATAGCGAATACACGTTGCTGCGGATAAACACCGGAGTAAATCCTGATCAAGTAATACTCTATTTTGCCTCCTAATTGACCACTAGGGTATTGAGCACGTACAGATAACACTGTTGTTCCTATTGGCTCATTTTCGAAAATGGAACCTGAATATTCAGAAGCAGAGAATACTAAACCTTGTGGTCGCTTCATCGTTCCAATAACAGTTAATTTGTTTCTAGAGGATTTTCTACTGGATAAGACAGCTTCGTCTGTGGCTTGCACGATCAAAGAATAGATCACTTTAGGCTTTTCTATTTGCCTCGATAGATAAAGCTCTCCTGTGTTTCGGTCTAGAAAGAAAATACTTTTTTCTCCTTCTATCAGCTCGTACGAGATTACACCATTAGTGTTAGCGTCTTTGTCAACAGCAGATAGAGTCATAACCTTATAGCCACGATCTGAATTTTCAGGCAAGACACCTGCATCCATCGACACAAAAGTGGGTGCGTTGTCGTTGATATCTTCTACAATAATTGTCACATTTTTCTCAGTAAATAGTCGACTAGATGGAAGAAGAGCCTGATCAGTAGCAGATACAGTTAGCCTAAATGTGTCACTGAATTCGCGATCTATCTCTTGGATGGTGTAAATAACTCCTGTGTTATGATCAATAGCAAAATGATTACCAGGAGGATCTTGGTGAGTCAAATTGTATAAAACTTTCCCGTTTAATCCAGAGTCTCTGTCTTCTGCTATAACAGTTACCACTGGGGTGTCTATTGGTATACCTTCTTCGATTTGGCGAACAATTGCTACATTGGAGAAATATGGAGGGTTATCGTTTACGTCTATTATATTAATTTGAAACTGTAGGGTTGATATTAAGCGTGGAGCTCCTCCATCTATCGCACTAATATTTAAGTAATAAATACTTTTTTCTTCGAAATCCAGTTGACGGTCCAAATATAAAATGCCTGAAGTACTATCAATTTGAAAGGCTTCTTTAATGTTTCCAGCTACTATAGAAAATGATACTTCACCATTAAACCCTTGGTCAGCATCAGTAGCAGAAAAATGGAAAATTTTAGATCCAATTGGTGTTATTTCGGATATTTCAGCCAGTGATTGTTGTATAGTAAAAATAGGGGAGTTATCATTTTCATCCAGCACGTCAATAGTGACAATGACTGTTGAATTATGTGTGAATTCCTTTCCAGTGTCACTGGCCAGTACTTTTAGATTGTACCTAGACTTCTTTTCTCTATCAAGTGTTCGAGAAAGTGTGATTTGCCCAGTATTTTCATTAATTTGGAAGTAACTGCCTTCATTTCCAGATGCGAGAAAGTACACCACGTTTCCACTGACTCCTTCGTCTGCATCTATAGCACTTACACGAACAACCTGGGTTTGTAATGGTGCTCCTTCTGAAATGGCTGCTTTGTAAGGCATGCGAAGAAATTGCGGCGCATTGTCATTGACATCAGTTATATATACAATTACCTTGGCCTCATCTCTCAGCCTTATTAGCCCACCATCCACAACTAAAACTTCTATTACTATGTAATCATGACCAGTGATTTCGATCTGTTTCTCTCGATCAAATTTTTTTAATGTTCTGATAATACCACTTTTAGGATCAACTACAAAGTCGTTTTGATTTGTACTGATTGAAAATGTTAATTCAGCGTTTCTATCCTTATCATTATCATCTGCAGAGAGCTTTCCGACATAAGAGTGCAGTGGCTCATTTTCAGAAATATAAAACGTCAAACTGTTGTTATCAAATTTAGGAATATTATCATTTACGTCAATTACATGGACGACAACAGAGACTTCTGAATTTCTAGACTTTGTTCCATTATCTTTTGCTTCAATAATGAGAGAATAATAATCTCTTTCTTCGCGGTCTAATGTCGATTTAACATATAGAAAACCATCAGGAAATATGCCAAATTTATTCTTATCATTCCCTTCCTTAATTTCATATAGAACGTGACCGTTTTCACCCGAATCTTCATCTGAAGCGGTAATACTAAAAAACCTGTCATTAATAGGTATTGATTCCAACACAGAAGTTTCATAAGATATACGTTCAAAGACTGGAGTGTGATCATTCACATCTTCAACGGCAACAACAACATGTTGCCTAGAAGTAAGAGGTGGAACGCCTCTATCTGTGGCTACTACTTCTATATCATAATTACTATTTGTCTTAAGCCTCATAGGTTTATTCAGGTAGATCATACCACTTTCTGTATTTATGGTGAAAATATCATTTGGATTAATGGAAAGAGAATAGCGAATTTTACCGTTTATTCCAACATCCAAATCTTCAGCTTTTGCAAGATACACTTCATGACCTACTGGCCAATTTTCTAATACTTTCACAGATGTAATGGACGACGCAAACTTCGGAATGTAATCATTCTTGTCATTCACTTGAATTTTGACATCAACTGTAACAAAACTGTCTTCATTATATGCTGTTATCACAAGATGGATAAATGTCTTTATTTCACGATCAATTCTTTGAGCTGTAGTAATACTTCCAGACTGGTCATCTATATGAAACCAACCCAGAGAGTCCCCTGAAGTAATGGCATATTTCACTTGGTCCAAGTCAGAGGTATGCTTGAGTGAAACACGACCAACTTCTCGACCAATACTAGGTTCTTCGTCATTAGAATCTTCTATCACTAAATACTGGTAAACATTAGGCTGACTGAATTCTAGTGAATATTGCTTTTCTTTTTGATCATCAATATAAATCATAACAACTGCGTTTTCTGTTGCTTCCCGATCTCCAGGATTCCTAGCTCCTATTATAAGTTCATATCTTGATTTGACTTGTTCCCTGATAGCTGCATTTGTTTTAATAACACCCGTCAGTTCGTCAATCTCAAACAACTCATCATTACCTTTAACATTGAAAAACGATATTCTTGAGTTTTGACCTTCATCTAAGTCTGAAGCTGTTATTTTCAGAACAGAAGTTCCTATTTCCACGTTTTCTGGAATTAATGAGAAATAGCGTTTAGGGTAAAATACAGGATTATTGTCATTAACGTCCAGAACATTCACTTGAACGTCTACGGTTGATGAAAGTGAAGGTATGCCTTGATCCTGAGCTACTACTTTGATAAAATATACTGCAATTTTCTCTCTATCTAACGTTGACTTAATTGTTAAACGCCCAAATATACTGTCCAGTTCAAATATATTTGGATACTTTTTGTCTGTTTCTTGGTCCAGATAATACAAAATACTTCCATTTGTCCCTAAATCATTATCTGTTGCTGACATTACAGTCACCAAAGAACCAGGAGGAGCATTTTCAGATAAAGAAATATTATTGAATCCTTTAGAAAATACTGGAGCTTCGTCATTCTCATCTAATATCTGTATTTTGAGGTAGGTATGTGCCCAGCGCGGATTAGGACCGCCATCTCGTGCAGATATTTTTAGTTCTAGAAAATCTAGTTCCTCCCGATTCAGTTGCTGCGCTGTAGTTATTAATCCTGTTTGAAAATCCAAATTAAACCAGCGCTTTTCGTTTCCTGATGCTATTTCATAATAAATATTTGAATTGATTCCCGTATCTTCATCAGTAGCTGTGATTCCAGCTACATAAGTGCCAACAGGGACTAGTTCACTTAGTACTGCAGAGTATTCACTTCTCTCAAAAACTGGTTCATGGTCGTTCACATCGTTCACGTGGATAATTAAAAACGTTGTAGAACTCCTAGCAGGTGATCCATTGTCTGTGGCAGTGATTGTCAAGTTATATTTACTGATGTACTCCCGGTCTAAGACACCATTCACTCTAACAATATCAAAACTAGGCGTAGATTCTAACCTGAAATGAGACTGTTCATTACCCCCTTGAATTTCTACGATGGTTTCACCATTTAATCCTTCATCAAAGTCAATTACACTGACTGCTGCCACAACAGACCCGTTTTGAGCATTCTCGTCCACTGTGGCGGAACTTGCCGTAGAGGGAAAAAATCGAAATCGGATAATAGGATCGTGGTCATTAGCATCTAAGAGATTGACAGTGACATAAGCTCTACCATCCTGCCTAGGTGATCCATGGTCCCTAGCAAATACAGTAAAAACACAACTTTTAGAACAATTCTCCACCGTGGGACAGTTCTTTGGACAAGATAATAAATCATAAGTAGAGATCACTCCTGTTTGAGAGTCCACGGCAAATTGCGATTCTGTCTCACTCAAAAAATAAGTAATTTTTGCATTATCGCCAATGTCATTGTCGGTTGCATGAACTTCTAAGACACTTGTTCCTAGAGGAACACTCTCATTCAAGCTTACCGAATAATCACTATGGTCGAATATTGGAGGATTGTCGTTCACGTCGAGAATAGTAATATTTAACTGTAAGAATCCTAGCCTGGGTGGACTCGCTCCATCCTGAGCAGAAATATTGAGCTGATAAAAAGATGTAACCTCTCTATCCAATCTACTAGTGGTCTCTAAGTGCAAGTAGGGCATTTCTCCACTAGGATTGGTTGTCACTACCAATCGAAACACGTTGTTTTCATTCCCTGAGACTATTTTATAATTTGTTGTGATGTCATTAATCCCAGCATCACCATCTGTTGCGGTGTCCAAGATCACTCTGGTACCAATGTTGGCACTCTCAGAAAACGTAACATCAATACTCGGCTCAGGAAATATGGGCGAATTGTCGTTTATGTCTAAGATTATTATTCTGACCTCGATGGGATAAGTTGGCTGGCTACTAAGTATCACTAGGTCAAAACGGTCACTTTTAAGTTTTTCCCTATCTATCTTCTTAGTCGTAGTAATGGTTCCTGTGGTTCCGTTTAAATGAAACTCTTCTGGAATATCATTGAAACGATAAGTGAAATTTCGCTTTATAGGAATAGTCCCAATAACAGTACCTGCGGCTTTTCCCTCCTCTATTTCAAACTGAACCCTTGTATCTACTTCTCTCGACCTCATGGCGACTCCAGTTACTTGTACACCAGAACCTTGGGCCTGGGCAAACCTGACTATTATGGACAACAAAAACCCAACCATCATATAGAATTTGAAACAAACCGACCATGATCTCCATTTGCTTGGTAAGCGTGACACAAAACAACCATAAACAAAATATTGCATTTCTGACAATATACACATATTTTCCCTAATTTCTGCTCCCAACATCTTACCCTCTCTATTCAAATTCATATTTCTTTGCCTTATGGAAACGCCATCGTCATTTAACATTCTGATTTCAATGTTGTTGCTACATCTGTAACACTTCATCCCGAATGAAATACATTGCATGTAAATGTGTCATAATATTGGTATCTAACAAAATACGGCATACTCTATTCATATTACTTAGGGAGTTTTATAACTTTCATGGTATAAATGTAGTAAAACAAGTATAGAAACAGTTGGTTAAGATGGTGTCATTTGGTAAACTTCGGAACGAAGTCTTAGAAACATCTTTCACTGTGTAACTCAACACATATTAGCTTCTAGTAGCGACTCACAAATACCTGGTGAACAGCTATAACGGCCGGAGGCACGGGTTCAAGAAACACAACGTAGTCTTGACAGCGACGGCAGCTAGACTGGATGGATGAAACCTGCTCTCCAAGTTGCTTCACCGGTGGCTGGAACTCGATACTAAATAACACTTTCCACACTTCTGAAACACACTAATACGGGTAGTTTGTATATATATAAAAAAAGTGACAGAGCGATGAGATCAGACAATTATAATATCGTTTTAGTCGCTTCTTCTCATCAGACACACTCAATATAAAACGCGCGGAATATTATACATCGGTTGCCTGTCCTACCGTGATTCTGGAATAACAGGGCTAACATGTCAGTAGGGGCCAGGGCCACATTCCAAGGAGGTGGGCGGAGCACTGACGTCGTCCAGCCAGCAGCCTATGGAAGGAGTCGGAATACAGAACCCTGCGGTCACTAGCGGGGTCGGATGGACTTTTTTTCTTACGAGTACGTGTTGCTAAAATGTATTTAGCTGGACAGAAGATTGAAGAAACTCTTGTTTGACCATTGTATAATTTGTTTTCTCCTCTTTCTGTTACGTGTTTAAAAAAATCCGTCTGACATTGGCAATAGACGTGTTGGGGCTGTCCCATTCGCTAGATCACGTGGCATTTGACACAGCAACAACAAAGAACCAATGTATGATAAAATCATACTTGTTGTTACTATAAGCTAAGACTAACTGGAAGATTAACGACGATACATCAAAGTATCCCTCAGCAGCAACAACAAAGACGCACCCTTAACAACACAGTTTGTTTGAAACATAATAAATTTAATGATAGTTCAGACTAAGTTTTCTATTAACATAATATATTTTTTATTGTTAGACAAAAAATAAGAAACCCTATAATCCGAGCGCTTTCGAAAGGTAGACATTTCTTCATCAAGGGAAATTGATCTTTACATGTGTTAAAAACCTACTGTTATATGTCTTAAGCATAAATAAACTGTAATAGATATAATGGTCTTTCAAATATATATATACATGTGTGTGTTTTTGTGTATCGTTTCCATTTCCAGCTACAATATGCAGTGACCTCACTGGTATTTAAGAAGGATCAGCATTTTTTTTCATGTATACTGACAGTAAAATTATTCTTATTTAGTTTGCGATCATATTCGAAAGCACTTCCTTTTAAGCCTATAATATGTCATAAAGATGACAACTTTTCTTAATATTGATAAAAATTACTTTATTGAGTTGTGGCCACAAAAAATCCTGGGACGTGAATATTTAAACAATTTTTTAGCGAAAGCTTATCATTTTGCTTTAGACTAATCTTTAGTCGTTCTATCAGTATTTCTCTTGCGATGCAATAGTTTTTTCTGAGAAAATAAAAACGGGAAGATAGCTAAGTAACAGCCGTGAGATACGCAATAGTTTTGCATTCTTGCTGTTAACTTAACTTTATTGTTTTTAATGAGAAACCTCACTACAACCTTCTGTTGAATAATTGTTATATTTAAAGTATTACATGACAACAAACATGGTAAAATAAAACTATAAATTTGGTGCAAAATACTTGACAAATTTAAAAAGCAATTTCTCGGCGATGTAAAGTAATAACAACATGTTTGTAAACGGTCAATGATGCGTTTGCATAATGTCAATAGGTAAAAAATGTATGCAGTTTTTGATGTGAAGAATCTCAAAGTTACACATGACACTTTATACGTTAAACTTGGCATTACCGTTTCATCTTGAGCTTACTTATAATATAAATTTGTATGTAAAAAAATGTATTAAAAAAGGTTTTATTATTTCTTAACGAAACATACAAGATACTTTTCGTATTAAAAACAGGATAACCACGGTGAAACAAAGCAACGTGTTTAACCTTCGAACGTTTCGGATTTTACACATTCTATCATCAGTGAACTAAAGTGTTTTCATAGAACATACATATGTAGTATATATATATATACACACACACACACGTATATATATATATATACACACACACTATATATATATATATACACACACATATGTATATATACATCAGACACACACATATATATATATGATATATATATACATACACACATATATATATGTATATATATATACATCAGACACACACACATATATATATACATACACACACATATATACATACATACACACATATATATATATACATACACACATATATATATGTATATATATATACATCAGACACACACACATATATATATACATACACACACATATATACATACATACACACATATATATATATACATACATACATGTATATGTGTATATGTATATATATGTAAACAACAAATAGTACAAGTTCTAATATTGAGAAGAAAATGTATACAAAATATACAAAGGGAAAGAAATAAGTGAATTTTACAAAGGTTAAGAATATAATTTATTAAATAACTATATCAAAAGAAAGAGAGCTAAAAGGAACTGAGGTTATTATTTCGACTTGGATGTTTGTCTGAGTTACGTAGACTTTCTTTGATCAGAATGATTTTGAAATTATCAATATATAAAGGGTGTTTGTGTGCTTTAAGATTATGTTGTGGTTCGTGATGTAAAACAAACAAATTCGAATCAGTATGAAGTATCATAATATATCATTACTATCATTGCTGTAAATTAATTCGTTTGATTTTACAGATGCTCTGTATAACATCAAGTACCTAATATCATGGAATTTGTTTTATTTTTAGCTATGTTTTGTCGAACTGTATTTACTGCTACTAAATAAAGACTTTTCTTGTCACACGTATCTTCAAACAAACATTTATTGTTCAATGACCGCTGATCTACCAGCATAACAAACATGTTGTGTCAGAAATATAACAATCTTTCATTCATGACATAATCTTAGCTTCAGTACACTACTTTAAGTTACTGTGTAATTATTAACTGAAAGGTCAAACCCTGCAATGGCGGTTCCAGGATCCTAGAAAGGGGTGTGGATCAAAATAGCTGAGTATGGAAGTACGATCACGAAAACTAAAAAGATAATATCCTTTCAAAATGCTGATTCCCGTTTCTTGTGAGGTGAAACTGAAAAGGGATGAATATCTTTTTTTTTCAATAAAAACTAATTATATATTCCAGTCAAAATCTGATAACAAGTAAGTCTAACTGCTAAGCCAAAAGTTTAAAAGGAATTGGAAAAGTTATCGTACAGAAAAGTAGCCGATGAAGATAGATTTTGATTACAAGTTTGCGGTATTTTTCATACCTAATTGTTACGTATGAAAATACATGTTTTTCTTTGTTGAGATATCTTATGTAGAAAAAGATAGTTTGTCAGTATATCAGGGTAAACTTAAATACATAAGAATGGGGTATTTATAAAGATATGAGAAACTTTGTCATTGCGTCTAGTGCTATCTATATAATTGGAGTGAATCTGTCTGGGACTGTGTAATAGTATTAGTGTTGAGAAATAGTAGCAAGTTAGCAGTTTAGAAAATATACTATTACTATATGCTAATTCAAAAAAGAGAGAAGAATTTAACTTTTAGAAAAAAGCAGCAGTAAAATTTATTACAAGTAATAAACAAACGTTTAGGTATGAAAACTGAATTAATCTTCCGGCTAACAAATGAAAGTAAAACCAAAATACTTTTGATATGAGATAGGAACTGATATTTGACTAATATTCTTTATAAGCAAACAAAACGTAGAATCGATATTATGTAACGAATACTATCATTATAAACTGTTTAGGGTATTTATAATAACAAACTTATTAAGTAAAATTATATCGTGTTAAACTAATTTATGCCGTATACATAGTTTTCATTTATTTTACTGATGTTCATCGTAAAAGTTCAGTGTTCTTAGGTAAAAGGTTTACAAATTTGTTTGTTTGTTTTTGATTATGC
>NW_013665723.1:798725-801796 GCF_000517525.1 Limulus polyphemus | reverse complement strand
ACGTACCGCTGTGCCACTGGGAGGTGAAGTTTTACAAAATTAGAACTAAAACAGAATGTGAGAGGCAGACTGTTGTATGTTATTAATTTTAATTATAATTTTAATGAGTGTAATTAAGATCATTATATCAACCAACTATTAGGACTCATAATTACAGAACACAATTCCATTAAGATTGAAGTAGTAAAATTAACTTTATATAAAACTGAGTACAAGTAATGGTTGATATAATTGAAAGCACTAAGCATTTGTTTGTAGATGTGAAGAAAAACTTAAAAGAAATAATCCACATAGATATGGCAAACCTAAAGCCATATTGATAGAACGAAATGTTTGAAAATGGCGTAAGCCGAAACGTCGGGTAGAAAAAATAACTTTTATCCGAAGTTGTTTGTCGTCTTCATTGGAAATGGTTTCCATTCCTCAGTCAGCACTGAAAACTAACAAATAATAAAAAAAACTTTCTTGACAAATCACTTTAATGAACTTTCCTAGCCATAAAAAAAGTTCTGTTTCTAACACTTTTTCAACTTCTGTACGAAGAAACATTTTTGAAATACTTTTTACCAATGTGTATGTACATTTGAGTAAAACGTATATAAGCTGCTTATTTATGTTCATATACAAAATACGCAAGATCATGCGCGTCCATCAAACATAATATAATATCTGAAACTAATAAATGTTCATTTTAGTTTGCTACATACTTGAGTCAAATATGGCACATTAATTAGATTTTATGTAAAATATGGTACATTTTAAAGAATTTTACAAATGTTTCTTCTTTATAGCAAAAAAACAAAAACAACAATAAATGGTTAATATGTAAAATAATGTATAAGAAATATTATTTCCGTATTTCAAAACTCCTATACAGTTATCTTAATACCCTTGTAAGAACAATCCATTTTATCTAATTACAAATTTCTACAGGAGGTATTTCCCTTGTAAGAAAATTATCTAGAGGTTTAGCAAGCATATATCTCTGTTGACCCATATTCCTATATACCTAAGGGTAAAGAGTTATTGGTTTGATTTTAATCATTTAAAGTACTTCGTATTGTTTTTCCTAAGAGGAACTGACTGAGTAGAATTAGGCGGCATCTGTTTGCAGATAAAATTGCAGATAAAGACCACAAGAAACCCTAAGCAATGGTACAAAATGTTTTCTTAAAAACATAGGATTAATTAAATAAATCACACCTGAAAATAACTGAACATCAAAATTAATACAATTTAATAACCCTGATTTATTTTTAAATGTTTGAACCTGAGACTATAAGTTTTCAAAATCTTTCTTTGGAGCTTGCGAATTTAAATTTCATAAAAATTTAAAAATTGTTTTGGTTTTAATAACGGATTTTCCATAATTCAGCTACGCAGATTTCGAAAATAATATTCATTTTTTTCTATCACATAAGGATTATTTACAAATCGGGAAGAAAAATAAATTCTTACTTAGATCAAATTTATAGGAAATTTACCACAAATATAACAGAACATGTTTGGGTCATTTACACAACCTCTTGTTGCCATAGTGACGAATAAATAATATTGAAAAAATAATAATGTCAAAGTGCACGCACAAACATATACTATCCAGAAATGACACGTCATGCAGCCTTTTAACTGTTTATATACTAGCAATGTGTTTCTCCTAGGTTTTAAAACGATCGATAAAACTCTCACGTCGCGATTGATCTAGAGAAATCTATAGCCAGTGGCTGTCAACATTTTAATCAAAACAAAATGTGACCCGATTTCAATGAAAATTATTCATTTATGTAAAAGTACATATGATGGTTTTTGAAAAATCTGTACGTGATGGTGAAAAATGGATATCATTTTTGGATACAGCGTACACGAATTAATATAGAACATGTAAACATTTCAAGACAATACAGCCATCGCAGGCCTGTGTAATTAATGTTTAATTTTTCAGTTCACTTCAAACATTTTAAAATTTTTACACTTATATTATAACATTCCATCATGTAAAATGAGTGTTTTGGGATCTTTAAATTGCTTGTTCTTCTGATTAAATTGTGATTCTCAACAAATTTTACTCATTCATGTTCTCTTAAAATCACTGATCTTGTGTAGCTCTTTTAACACTTAAATAATTATAAAGTCAATGAATAACATTAGCTGCGCTTATTCTAAAAATTAATCAATTTTAATCAACTGGTCAGATGTACAGTCTTATATATCCAGAGTGTACGGCGTATCATTATCTTTAGCAAAGGTACCAAAGTTTCTTTTTCACGTACGTAGCATTTATATCCGTGAAATGTTGTATTAGCAACTTCTATGAAACATATATATATATATCTTGGAATTGACCCTGAACTAAATTTGTCATCACTTCCTCTTTATTGTTCTGTTTTATAAAGTTCTTTATTTTGAATGCTATTAAGTTTTATTAAAGAAATTTACTCCATTTCTTCGCTGAACGTAATTTTTTTACTCCTTGTCTATGTGTCAAATATTCAAAGGGCTTTTTTTTGTTCCTTTTATGCTATAGGTGTATGAAACCCACTTAGACGAGATTTTTACGAGTTCTAACTCCGTTATTATTGTAATTTGTATGGTTGTTATAGAAACCCATTTATATTTATGTTCTATATGAGAGCTTACAACGTTTTCACTAGTTGTTATCATGATAAATGTGTGTTACTTTTTAAACATGTTTTATTGCTTATAAAGTGAAAAAGATTCATATATCTTTGTGAAGAAATATTTAATTAAAAAAATCTTATATTTGGTAATTGAAATGTTGTCAACAATTACTAAATCGCTTTTCTCTCTATCGTAGAATCTCACAGCATGACATTTTTTGTTGTTGTTTATCGGTTTTTTTTATGGTGCAAAGCTATATGTAAACCAATCAATTACAGCATGATATGGCTCGACTCAAAAAGTTACTTCTATTCTATATACCATATGCACCATTTTGGCAAGGTACTAATAAAGTTATTTGTTTTGCATTTGCCTATTTGACTTTCATTAGTTTACATTAAAATGTTTTGAAATTTAATATTCTGTCAAAAATGACATTTAACAAGTTTGTT
>NW_013665723.1:792873-798182 GCF_000517525.1 Limulus polyphemus | reverse complement strand
TGGTGGGATGCGGATTCGAACCCGCGATCCTCAGATTGTGAGTCGAGCGCCTTATCCACCTGGCCATGCCGGGCACAGTTAACGAGTGAATGAAAAGTTAAATATTTTACACATGCTGTAATGTAATATTAATTTTTATGTACCATAATTCTATAGATTCCTGAATAAGTTTGAATGTAAATTGTCATCCATTTGACATTATAATTAAACACTATACTTATATATTGTTTATATTTAGAAAGGAGTTTAATATTGTTTTATCATTTATTTTCTGAGTTTCTGTTCGTTGGTAAGGAGGTATTACATCTTTGAGCAATAGTTCGTGACTCAAGAATATTAGAAGAATACGCTAACGTGGCAGTATACAGATGTGTAAGATAGCTAAACAACCATTTTGCAAATTTAGTGAATAAGATTTAATTGTCATGACAGCGAAATAGTACAACATCTAATAAAATATTTTGTATTACTCTGTACTGTACTAAAAAATCTAAATTTCTTAAATTTGTGGGCTGGGCGTGACCTGTAAATCCGAGTGTCCATGGTCTGCGATCTGTTTCCAAAACTTCACGATCCACACCTTGGGCTGATAGGTGCGTTACAAGAGTAACGGTAAAACTTCACTATTCAATTAGAGAAGGCCAAGAATTGAAAAATAAATTTCAAAATTCCAGAGTTTAGCTTCAAGTAAAAGCTTTTAGTGAGTTGTTATATTCAATCTAACCAGTTTAAAAGAAAAAGACTTTGATTACCTTTGTGAGAGAGGTATTTTAGCAGGCTAAAACCTTGGTTTTAATTTAATATGTACACAGTTTTTCAAGCTACAAAGTAAAGTCTTATATAGTATTTCAATGTATGAATCTCTGACAATTTTTTGACAGACAAGTATGGTTTATCGTATTAACTTATAAACACCAGGGTATATGAGTGTAAGCCAAGTCATTCGATGTATCCACAGACTTTTGCACAACATGTTATGCAAATAAGTTCTAATGACTGTTTTAGTCACTTAGTGTGTTTGACTTTAAACTTTCTTATAGACATTTGTAAAGGTAAAAACGTATACTTATGAACTCGCATTGAAAGTTAATTTTGCGACGTTCTTATATATTAAACATTTCTGCCTTTTTCCGGATCCACAGAAAAAGCAAGAGTTGCCAATCACAAAAATACACCAGTGGAAAAAACAGCAACACTATACATACGTATGCGTTTTCAATTAATAAGGCTTAGAGATTTTACACGAGATATCAAGCATACTATTGCTTAGGTATATGTTGAAGAGTCTTTTGTAAAAACTAATTATAATTACTATGGACCCACGTAGTGCAAATACGGACATCTTAATTACAATTCTAGTTCAAGATTCATATATTATTATTTCCTACTTATGTATTTTACAGTTACTTTTAAGCTATTTTTAAACATGTAATTATGATCACTATTACAAAACAATAACCTTCAAGTTAACATTGATAAACAACGGTAAAAGTTTCAATTAAAAAGTGTGGCAGCAGGCACGGCCCCGAAGGCAATAAAATATTATGTATAAGGAATGTGTCGACGAATCTTAAATTCCAAAAAAACATATCATCATTAGTAACGTTCAAACATTAATATCTTCTTTTGGTACATCACCTATTTTTTCTGTCATTTTCACCCCTCAATTTTGTTTTTGTTTTATTATTTTGAATGGATAGGGTCAGCAAACTTCTTGTTTCGTGAAAGTTGGTAATTTCATATATTTAGTTGCAAATAAATGTTTGTTTGTTTGTTTTTAATTATGCACAAAGCTACACAAGGGCTATCTGTGCTCTGCCCACCACGGGTATCGAAACCCGGTTTCTAGCGTTGTAAGTCCGCAGACATACCGCTGTGCCACTGGGGGGCACAAATGAATGAAACTAGCTAACTTTTGCACTTGTATGACAAATACAAATATAAAGCACGCATGCTCAATCTTTCTGGAAATGTGGAGTTCATAACTTTAAAATGTATATTTATCGTGGAAGATTACAAATCTATAATATAGGAGAAACGTGTAGGACTTTATAAAGATTTATCACATACAAAATTTAACTAAACATATCCGAAGAAAGTTTTACTTACCGAATAAGTACATTTAAAATGGGTGTATGAAACTACCAGTTATGTGTGATAAAATTTATTGCAAGAGAATCATATAAAATTACGCTCTTAATTATTCCATTACGAAGCTCGTATTAGAGAGGTGTAAGTATAGCATTTCAGAATTACCCCTTGTCTGTCATATTTTTTTTTTACATAAAACACCGTTAGTTCAGTAACATCAGGAATGTAAGCTAGGGGAAAAAAAACGTCTGCAGTAAAGGTAGATTATAATTACTTCTGTTATGCTTAAAACCCCCATTACTTCGTCAGTTTAGAGGCGTTTTACACCATTGCCATAACTGTACAAGATTTTCTCAGCTTTCGTACTTATATGTTTGTCCCATGTGTAATAATATTAATGAAAAGGAAGGGTGGCTAATGCGAAATTGAAATATTTCGCTTTAACAGCTATGGAGAGAAAGAAAGTTGTGTCGCGATAAATTCAAACGTTATAGCTATGACAACTACAGAGGATGGTACATTATATTATAGCGAAGGATAAACATGGTAGATATTGGGGCTACAATGAACATGCCTGTAGCAACTGGATACGTTAAATTTAAGAATGGATTATTAACAGGGTTAGATCGTGGAGAATGTTATTTGATATAATTATAGAACTTGGTATTACTGCATATTCTAATTTTCTTTATTAAGAATCTATAATAAATTGGAGTGGATAATGCAAAAGTAGAATCATTTATTTGTAAGAGCCATTAGGAGCGAGTATGCTGTACAGTTATTAATTTCGTTGTACACCGGTAAGTTTACGGACTTACAATGCTAAAATCCGGGATTCGATTCCCTGCGGTGGACATAGTGCAAATCCCCCGGTGGGACAGCGGTAAGTCTTCGGATTTACAATGCTAAAATCAGGGGTTCGACTCCCCTCGGTGGACACAGCAGGTAGCCCGATGTGACTTTGTTATAAAAAAAACACACGCATAGAGTGCAGATAGCCCATTGTGTATCTTTGCACAAAAATAACATCAATAACACAACTAACAGAGGAGAAGTAGCTAAAACACGAAAGTTGGTTTAATTTGTGAAATTTATGATGTATAAGAGTAGTAGATTATTAAAGAATTTCTTAGTTTATCTCTGAAATTATAAATAGTGAATAAATTAAATATTATAATATATAATGAACAGTATGTGGAAAATCCAAATACTATTTATTTCTGAGAGATATGAAGAATACAAGTAGGTAGTTATTAAAATTATAGTTATGGGAAGTATAATGAACATGAGTAGCGTAATGTGGAAAAGTTTAAAGTTTTAGGAATGGGAAATCAAAATTATTTGTTCTGTTTAAATTTGCACAAAACTACGGTGAGCAGAGCACAGATAGCCCTTTGTGTAGCTTTGTGGTTAATAACAAACACACAAACAAGAGTAGACAGCTAGTCAACATCACACATCGTCAATTGTTGGGCTGCTTTTCAACTGAAGAATAGTGGAATCTACCTACACATTATAGCATGCCCATGGATGAAAAGACAAGCATGATCGGTGACGGGCTTCGATACCACGATCCGCAGATTGTAGTCGAGTGCCTTAACAACCAAGCCATGCTAAGAGTTATTCCCATAAACTGAAACTTTAAACTGGAATCTTTCTTTTACGAACGTTAGACACTGCGAAAGTATTGTAAACACATTACATATACACTTCACATGTAAACTGACAATATTGTATAAGATCCGCTACTTTTGTACGGCACAATGTGGCTATGCATAGTTTTCTGAATGTTAGATGGAACTAGATCTCGTCTTGTGTTGTAATAATGACTTATCTTTGTTCTGTTCTGTTTTTCAGGTAGGAAATCCCAATGCTTTTTGGATGAAGCCTGGTTGTAATCATATCGTTAAATAATTACGAAATGTTGGACACACATTTACGCTAACTACTTTCATTTATGATGCAAAGTTGGCCTTGAATTACCTGTATTTTGTGCGATTTTCATGAATGTGCAGAAAACGTTCATTCTGTAAAACAAGGCTTTTTGTTCAAATAATCGATAAGAGTAGACGCTTTAAGTGGAGGGTGCAGCTAACTGTTGCTTTCTCTTTGGTCCGAAGTTTAAAATTAGGTCCGCTTAGCCCAAGATGAACATAAGGAGTCGTTCAGGCTAACAAACCAATAAAATAATCGTATACACTCAAAGTTACACTTCTATATAATGAATATTACCACTTTTACACAAGGTTTAACCCATAATTAATCCGAAATAAAAATACATATCGGCATCTCAGTATAAATCTAAGAAGCAAGTTAAAATATTTCAAACAACGAAAAATACTATATCTGATACTGGCCCGGAATGTATTTAATAAACACTTGTTTAAAGTAACGTCAAAAATGTATCACGTCAAGAACTTTGTTTCTTGCGAACAATTCAATGTTTTACACTGTAAAGCAGTGTTTCTCAGATTGGATTTGTCAGACGACTCTCGCGTCTGCGCTTTGATCGTCGCGACCCCCATTATCTCTAAAAGGATGGAAAAACTCAGCGCAGACAGCTCGCGACTCCCCTGAAAATCTACCTGCGACCCACCGTTTGAAAAACTCTGGTCTAAAGTGTAATTAATCTTGAATGGAACAACACTTTACAAATAGGTGTGCTATGCAACAGAAGTAAAGAGGCACTTCCCCTTCGACGTTGCGGGTCATTATGAAAGATATCAGATGTTATTTTCGATATTTAAACATTTTCCATTATAAAATGTGGTATACTTTTGCAAAGTTTATATTCTTAGGTTATCTGAAATTCGTTATAACACTAGTAATCTGTAGTAAGAAAGATTAAAATTCAATCCTTTTTTCTTTATTAAACAAAAGTGCTAAAACAATATTTAGAAAATTACTTTAAGGAGTATATATATATATATAACGACATTCAAGCGGCGTATTAAAATGAACAAGCGACGATAAACAATCATTGTGAAATATATATCATTGTAGAAATAGAAATCCCAGAAGTCAAGTATATCTCAAAAAAATATAATGCTCACTATTAGTACTATCCATATTATGTGCATCATAGAAATAACCGTAAGCTTTAGTTCTGCACGTGGAAAGCAAGGATAGCATTTACTATATAAAAAAATGATAACTTTAATAAAAATAAATATGTTTGTAATTAAGCACAAAGCTACACAATGGGCTATCTGTGCTCT
>NW_013665723.1:791241-792863 GCF_000517525.1 Limulus polyphemus | reverse complement strand
TGCCGCTGTGCCACTAGGGTGCCAATAAATATGTATCTAGCTTTTTCAGTTAACGCTTAAACCAGCTTGTTAAACTAATACAGGACGTTTTATTTTACAAAGAGTGAAAACTGAAAAACATAATTATTTTTTTTTAATTTGGTAGATCTTTGATTGTTTGTTTTAAGTACAAAGCTACATAATAAGTTTTCTGTGCTCGGCTCACCGCGGCGGGTATGGAAAGCCGATTTTTGGCGATGTAAGACCTCGGACTTATTGATGAGCCACCGGGGGTGTATGATTAAAGTACGGTAGCTCATCATAATCAAACACTTTAATTAGAAGTTGCAGCGTAAAATTTTCACATTCCCAACAGTCCTTAAATATGATATATATTTGAATCACGAACATTTTTAATACTTGGTTTTGAAAAATGAAAAAGAAATATCTTGTTGTTTTTTGAATTTTGGCAAAGCTACTTGAGGGCTATCTGTACCAGCAAACCCGAATTTAGAAGTGTCAGACTAGAAGGAATGCAAGTGGTCAACACAGCCAACTTTTGGGCTACTCTTTTACTAAAGAATGGTGGGATTGACCGTCACCTTATTACGCCCCCACGGCTGAAAGGGCGAGCATGTTCGGTAACTGGATTCGAACCTTCGACCCGAAGACTGTGATTCGAACGCTCCATCCACCAGGGCATGGAAAAACATATTTTAAAATAAAATTATAAAGGTTGTCTTTTATTCTTTGAGAGAGAGAGAGAGAGAACCCATTTTTATAGTTTCATGTTCATCCCAAGCATTTCTGGTTCATAATGGTTACAGACACAGCCATTGAAACACATGTTTTAAAAATGTTACAAACCGTTTTCCGTCAAGTTAAAATAGAACCAATATAAAGTATAGGTAAAATTTCAAAGGTAAGCTTTTGCAACGTAAGAGCTCTTTACTTTGCAATAGACACTTCTATTCGAAGACTTCATTCAGTAGCATCTGTGAATAAAGTGTTTTAAGTGTTACTTTCGAATGGCGACTTGATCTGCGTATGCGCAGGTATGAACATTCATGAATTGTTATAGTTTGCTTAGTTTTAAATTTCGCGCAAACCTACACAAGGGTTATCTGTGCTAGCCGTCCTTAATTTAGCAGTGATAGATTACAGGGAATGCAGTTAGTCAACAAAACCCACCGCCAACTCTTGAGTTACTCTTTTACGAACGAATAGTGGGACTGACCGTCACATTATAACGCCCCCACAGCTGAAAGGGTGAGCATGTTCGGTGATGGGGAGAATTGTTATATAAAACAAGACTGCTGGTTGTTCATTGATACATTAGCAAAGACTTAGAATTCAATTCACGGTTATAATTGCTATTTTTGAGTCTCGCAGGTTATAACACAACAAATCATCTGTCAAGACTTTAAAATACCTTCCTGTTACCCTAACTTTAATCAGCCTGACCACTTCATCAATGACATAGTTTTCATTCGTACTGAAACCAGTTTAACTCAAATACTGACCGAAAAATATAAGAGGTCTACTGGATGAGTATTTTATACACTGTCAGGTGCTACTATAGCGTGAGGTCTACCGTCATATGTCGCCTTCCCAGGTCTATCAAACATATATAAAAATGTATC
>NW_013665723.1:771819-790326 GCF_000517525.1 Limulus polyphemus | reverse complement strand
ATCGGGGAACATCACGAATAATCCAGTATTTGCTAGACGCTCTCTATTACTGTATATAAGTGCGCCAGATAAAGCGAGACAATTAATCGGAAATAGCATTGCAGAGATAGAGACGGACAATTGAGTCAAGCGCTGTAGTGACCGTAAGTAAAGTGCGTGAATCGTTATGAATTATAGCGTGTGTTTAAGTTAAAGTGACTGTGGAAATTAAATGTATTGCAAAGTTGTATTAAAAAAAAAACTAGTTTTATTTAAGAAAGGACTTGTATCGCTAAAGTTACATCTGAAAGAAATTATACGGGAAATTAACAAACGAACACAGACGTAACACTATGTTACCAAAACTAATCGGCTCTAACTAATAATAAAATTTGTATCTTTCATTGTGACAAAAAATGTCGGATTTTGTTGGTTTTTTTTTACCTTTAGGGGGTTTTGATAATTCGTTTATAAAATGAAATTTGTAACGGGTTTTATGGAATTAATGAATAAAATCATATTTTTGGAACAAAAGTTATGCACAAAGACTAGGAAACTAGCTTCGACAAATTCATTTGCCCTCTTCAGTCGTTCAGTCTCCTGAGAAGAAATTTGTTCACTCAGTTTAGGTGATACATGATTGTGAAGTTCACTCGAGGACAGAAATGGCCAGGAAACAGTTCAGTTTGAAGTGTCCTTGAGAAAGGTACTCTTGTGATGATACAGCTTTCAATATGGAAGTTCCATAAGAAATCTGTGCATTCCGTATGTGCACATGGTCATGAAATTAACACACGAGGAACTTAAGAATTATTTGTGCAGGGAAAATACTTACTGATGAAAAGATGCTTTTTTAGGACAGGAATTGGAATTCTTTGCAACAATCCTAGTGGTGTATGTTTCAGTATTTATTAATGTAATATAGATTCCAATATCAGTCTACCTACATTTTGAGTCTCGCGCCATATTCGTTGATCTGTACAATAATGTTTTCCGGTTGCTTTGTTTAGTCTAAACTTTTCTTAAATAATTAAGATTTCCGAGTAATAAATTTTATTTTGTGATCTGTGTGTATAGCCGTATCCTACAGTCAGTCTGCATGATTTGTAATGCAGTATGTCATTTATCGTGCCTTATATAAATTTCTTTATTGGAGAATAAAATCCCTACATTACTGGCTTCGTCACTGGCAAAACTAAAACCAACATTTTCAATCGTAAAATGTTATTCTATTATAAAATAGTCAAAGGTAGTATTCTAAAAGAAAGGTATAATGATGAAAGCGGAGATTCTATTCAAACATCAAGCTTTTGATAGACAAGGTGGGGAAGCCAGTAATATAGGGACTTTATTCTCCATATAAAGTCGAAACCACTTGATCAGCTAATTATCACAGACTAAGCGGTGCTACTATAGCGTGAGGTCTACCGCCATATGTCGCCTACCCAGGTCTATCAAACATGTATAAAAATGTATCAAATTAAGTGTTTATCGCTAAAATAAATGTATGGAAATGTGTGATATCCATGAGGGATGGATAATGCAGCGGTAGACCTCACGCTATAGTGTGGTAGACCTCACGCTATAGTAGCACCCACTGTCACACCTTACAGTATAAAAAGTCTTAGGAAATTCTGTTTTGAATCGAATTTCTTAATTATGAAATTAATAATGTTTTCACCCCTAGTACTTAATTAAAATTATTTTTATTTCTGAATTGTAATCTATATGCATATTATTATTTCTATGCTCTTGTTTATATATGTATTATTATTGGACTTAATTTCTTATTAGCATTTAACTCTTCCAGTTCAGCTATCATTGAGCATTTTTTATTCTTGAACAAAAACTTATTCTTGTAAACTATTCTCGTTTCAAAACTACTATTTATGTTTGGTTACCATCACATAGACACGAAATGCTATTTCACAAGTCAAGTCTTTGTTTATGCATATTTCTAAAATCAAACATTTCTGTCGCTGACACTGCTCTTCATCTGAATTATCCACTCACAAATTACTATTATTTTTGTAAACAAAAAATAATGTGCTTTATTTTGATTACTGGATAAATTAATAAACATTTTAAGTTTTCAGTTTCTCTCAACATACCTTTCAGTTGAAAAGGCATTTTATTATTTCTCTCTTGTGTGGTCCCCCCCGGTGGGTCAGCGGTAAGTTACCAGGGCTAAAATCTGCAGTTAGATTACCCGCGGTGGATTGAGTGCATAGATTCCATTGTGTAGTTTTAAGCTAAAACTCGAGCAACAACGATTCTTCTGTTGTTGAGATACCTATAAATATTCTAGAATTCTAAATGATACAAGTTTGAATATAAGTGGATTGTAGAAAAGAATATGGTATACAAAAAGTATTACTATTACCATTCATTAAGTAGTTAATCTATTACATACATTTGCTGTTTGTCTATCAATAAAATAACCCTTTGAATTAGGTGGCCAAGATTTTGCGAAGTATCATATCGTGGCAAACGTTTTTAAACATGATGAGCGAGATCAGTAACTGCTCTCATTCCATGAAAACCACTAATCAATGTTTTTTCACTTTGAAAATAGCTATTTAATTATTGAAATGGTAACATATTTTTATATCATTCATCTTACTGCAGAACCAAGTTAACCAAGTAGGGTTCGTCCCCCCCCCCCCCCAGTGGCACAGCGGTATGTCTGCGGACTTACAATGATAGAATCCGGGTTTCGATACTCGTGGTGCAGATAGAACATTGTGTAGCTCTGTGCTTAACTATAAACAATAAAATGAAAGTGTAGGGTACAAATATTGGAATGGTCGTAGATTTTATGTGACTTGGGATCAACAGAGAGATACAGTTGAAGGTTACCAACGAAAAAATGTTAAATGTTCGCTAACTGATTTTTAGTGTTTTTGAGATTAGTTTGAGGCATTTTACATGGTAATAGCTCTTCTTTTTTTTATAAAAATGTTATCAATCTTATCAATTATCTATATAAAGTAAAACAAAAGAACTATGAAATGTTGCGCACATGTTTATTAACGAAACATTGTGTTTCAAGCACCTAAGATTTTATCCTTCACAGCATAAATTTGTCATAAACTTTACACCACGTTTTTGTAACACTAATTGGATCTAAAGTGCTTCAACATCAAAATAATCCATTTAGGGTTTTCACACTATCTATCAATAAAAGTATTTTATGTAGGGAACAAAAAATACACCAAAAATGGACCAAACATTAACCGGTGTTATGTTTAGAACTATTTTTTGCGTGTATTTTTTTTCCATTTAAGGAAGCTCAGATCCGATCTTCAACTTGAAAATAGCCCGTATCCTCTATGTAAAATGAAAACTGTCCTTCAGCAGCCACATACGCCCAAGGGACGCCATGTACCACTTGTATTGTACATTATTAAAATTGTCACGTAGAAACAGTGCTTGCATGTAATTACATTTTAAGTATATCATCAACATAAAACTTGCTCGGGTTTTACCATGGAACTAGTTTTTTTTAGCTATTCCAGACTGTTGTGCACTTATCATACAATCCAAAAAACAAAGAAACAAAAACAACAAAATGCTGTAAGTGAGAGCCGCCATATTGAACACTCTGTTTAGATTACTGTCAAGTTATTCTGTTATGCTTGATGTTGAACACTTTCTTAATGGAAAATAGCTTAGAATTCACCATAAGAATATTTTGTTCGATTCAGAATATTTCAGAAAAATGAATGAAAAAAAAATAAGACTGTTGTTTAAGACTCATAACGTAGGAAAATTATTATGTAGAATTATAACTGGACTTTTCTCTACGTTAAAGTACTTTTATTGCGAGCTTTCGGCTCTCTTACCGGAACCTTCATCGGGCAACAATGAACTGAGCGAAAAAAATTGTTAAACTCAGTGCATTGTTGCTCGTTGAAAGCTCCTGTAAGAGAGCAAAAAGCTCCCAATAAAGTATTTTAACGTAGAGAAAAGTCCGCTTATAATTCTACCTTAAAAAATAACAATACTTCAGTTGGAGAGAAGAAAACACGTACGAAATACATTTTGGGATTTGTGGTATTCGAAGTAAAATAGAATAGAAAGAGAAACTTCTAGGTATAATGCATTTTCCTTGAGAATTTAATATCATAGCTAACAAAAACTTAAATAAAGGAACCATATTTCGTCTCTTTAAGAAACATAATACTTCATAAAAAAAAAGTGTAAACTTTTAGGTTTCCTATTACGCTTTCATCTCAACAACAATATATTATGACAGATTATGGTATAGTTCCTCTCCTCTTTATACAAAATAAATTACCAGTATGTGATATCGCTATGCTGCATAACACAATATCGCTTTCGTCACAATATCCTAGTAAATCAGAATGATAAAGTTCTAAAATTCTTTATTTGTTTTCATTTCAGCAAAATTGTTATTAATAATAATAATGAACAAAGTGTTCTATCGTACAGTTGTATAACTTCAATCCGTTTTAATTTTGCAATCAAGCAATAACAACATATTATTGCATTGTATAATCATTATTTACTTTTTATTTTGGCAATAACCAGTCATTGGGATGTTATAATACAACATTATATTCCTTTTTGTCTTAGAAATAAAAAAAATCTAACCTATATAAAACCAAGTGAGTACCACATCAAGTCACGCTTTATTTCTTGAAATACGAGGAGTCATAAAAGCCAAAATGCATTTACCCAGATAGAATAGTTTGATTGTTTGCCCATTACGATTTTAGTGACGGGGGTGCCGTGAAACCTTATAAGTGTAGTGAGTGTTGGCATAATAAGCCTAAAGTAAAGACGTAGTGTGGGATCACCTAGCTTAGAGCCAAGTGCATAAAATTTATCATGAAAGTAAAAATATCGATTCAATTTTGAACATAAATCATTTCTGAATTAATCTATTTTCTGTTATATCACCAACGTTTTTAATATAAAAAAAACTTTTTTAATCAACGGAGACTCTAAATAAAGAAATCAACAAATATTTTTTCCAGTTTTATTGTCTATACATTTCATTTTATACATTCAGTACACAGACGAATAACAACATTAGCTTATACTTTTGTTGCTAAGCAACATGATATAAAAGTCGTTGCTGGAACGAAGTATTACCAAAACGCACTGGGTTATTTATATATTAGATGTTGTTAATCTAACCGATTTTAACCAATAATTATTCTATGAATACGCCACGAATTCATTTCACGAATGATTTTAATTTTGATTGACTCACAAAGGAATTTACCGACGTTTGATTGACTCACAAAGGAATTTACCGGTGTTTGATTGACTCACAAAGGAATTTATCGGTGTTTGATTGGCTCATAAAGGAATTTATCGGTGTTTGATTGGCTCACAAAGGAATTTACCGGTGTTTGATTGACTCACAAAGGAATTTATCGGTGTTTGACCGTCTCGAATGCATTTTTTCTGCCTCTTTGTTGATCAAACTTGATTTCGCAAAATTTATTTATTTCAGTTAGTTAGTTTGTTTATAATTAAGCACAAAGCTACACAATGGGCTATCTGTGCTCTGCCCACTATGGGAATCGAAACTCGGTTTCTAGCGTTGTAAGTCCGCAGACATACCGATGTGCCACTGGGGGGCAATATTTCAGTTAGCTATAAAATGTGATGCTAGGGTATACTTGGGGGGTAGGGGGTGGTTGCACTTGCCCCGTCATTTTTGACGGGCTGTACACTAGTTTATACATAAATATTTTTTTTTCATCTGAATGATTTATATCTCCTAATATTTTTGTCTCATCAACGACATATCACCAGTGTGTTATAAGGCATAATACAGTGGAACTTCAAACATCTTTCTCTCGATCAAAGGAAATATTTAATATATCGTATTGCGATTATTTATAGTTACAAATTGTTTATCTCGCAACAGCATAATCAGTCATTATGTAAACGTATTAGGTCGAAGTGCTGCAGCATAGTTCATACCTAAAGCAGTAATAAGAAAATTATATGTGGATGCAAGACTTCGATGTTGCTGTATTTTTATGAAGATCACCAACAATTATTCATGTGTTATATAACGCGTTTTGAATTAACACCATTATGTTGACGTGGAGACTAATTTATGAAATTATAATATTACTCCAACTTTTGGTATAGTGGTAACTCAATTAAAGTAATCGTAACACAAACAGTTATTTCGAAAAATAGTTCTTCAACTTTTGTTGTTGTTGTTGTTGTTTGATGTGGTGGAGGGGCTTTAGGCTCGGAATACTTGACGTTTTGTTTTGCTCTTGAATGAAATGTGGCACAAAAAATTAAAATCAAAATACATTTTACAGTGACCTAATGCCTCAGAGAAGTGCTACATATGAACTTATGTGTATCTACAAAATTAAGAATTTCTCATGAGTTTCGATTGTGTTCAGTGCGTACACCCAGTGTAATTGTATACGAAACTTCCCACTACTTAGTAAAAACTTCACTGAAAATGTGAAGTGAACAAAGAAGTTTTCATGTCTAAAATAAAATGTCAAAAATTGAGTTATCTTCTTTTTGTTATGTTTTAATTGCGTATGTAAAGAACTATGCTGTTCAGTATTTTTGACGATTAATTAAAAAAAAATAGAAACATATTCCTTTGAACATTTATTTTTAAGCAGGAAATGTTGGAATGAATACATGTTATTTATTGTTAATTTTGTTGGTTAAAAATCCGTAATATTTAAAAACCGTAAAAATCGTATTGTCAGCAAAACAAAGTGTTTCAGTCATTAGTTTGAATAAAAGTTGCACGCTATATGTTTGTATTTCTACTTTTCCCGTTAAAAACCAGTAAGTTGACTATCAGAAATGATGTAAAAACATTTGAAAACCACAATAACCTGGTGAGCATTTTAATAACGAGCGTTAAACGTAACCTTGAATTTTTTCAATGTCGTTTATATTAAGGAAATCTGTTTGTTGAAATGACAAAAATAATCAGATATGTTCTGCACTGAGACAAGCAGCATAAATTAGACTATAGTATTTTAAATTAGCATGATACCAGCTTTAAATCATTGACAATTCATCAGTTTTATGTAATTCGTTCGTAAGTCAATCAGATATTTTCGTTACTGTCAGTTCTTAATTGCATGTCCTTGCAAGGGTTGGCTCAGTAAATTCTTTACTTGCATAATCATTACATAATTTATTATGCCAACGTTTGTGGTAGTGGTTTGTCAGTCAATATCTTTCCGATTTGAACAATATATATTTTTTCAAGCATAAATTTTTATGACCTTTTTGTTATATTGAATAATGCTGTTTACTCATTATATTTTTTATATCTCTACTCTTTCTTTACATAGATTTGTTCAGTTTACGAGAAACAACTTTGACACATCAATTAGGTGCTTTTAAACTAATCTTTCTAAAGATGCTGAAATTGAGTTATGTGTGCTATAAAAGGATATTACAAATAAGTTTTTTGATATTCTAGCGATTATAGCGTATTCTAAGGAAGAATTAAAACCTGTCTTTCGTCAAGAGTACACTTTCAGGGTGTAAACTTCCAATAATTTTATCTGTAATATTGTTGGTGTAAAAACACAAGAGTTCGCTATTATTTAGAGTAATATTTATTACAATTGACAAAACAAATGTAAATAAAGCGGTGAATGGTACCCGTTTAACATTACGGTTGAAGCTTTATAAAACGTAACTTTTTTTCCATTCACTGCTTTATTTACACTTGTTTTGTCAAGTGTAATAAATATTACTCTAAATAGTAGCGAACTCTTGTGTTTTTACATTTTATTGCACCCGTTTAACATTACGGTTGAAGCTTTATAAAACGTAACTTTTTTTTTTCAATAAAATGTACATGATATAGTCTTCTGTTGAACACTATTTTGATCTTTGTAAAAGGTGATAATATTTCTATTACGTCGTTAAACATTTGGATAATTCACCAAAAATACTCCATCCGGAATATTTTAAATTCGCATATTTCTAATACAGATATTATAAAATAAAACTTGAAATATCATTCGGCTTCTTAGGAGGTTCTTAACTTCAGAATTAATTACGATCTATTCTGTTATTGCTGTGTCGAGTCGATTGATCTGTTTTCTAGATGTCGTGCCCACAGACAAGTAGCTCCGTGGGGTGCCCATGCAACGGCCGGTTGGCAGCTCGTAGCTAGCTACAATTTCAGCACACTTCGTGCATTAACGATGGATACTACGAACAAGCCGTTGGACTCTTATCTTGGGCGTAAGCTCGCCACAGTCTCCCACGACTGCCGCGACTGCGTTGCTCACAACGTAGAGAGAGGACTTGTTTGTTTTATCTGTAACTTTGGGTAATATCAGATTATTTCGAAGAAAACATTAAAATTGTATGCGTTACAATCAGAAACGATCATTAAAAACTCCCGAACGAACATATGCCATTCAAAAAGCTTTGATGACACGTAATATCAAACAAACTGCAGAAGATAGTAAGGTTTTAATGAATCTGTTTTACTTGGAAATCCTAAAACACTCTCATACTTGAGGCAATGCTCGCCACGTTTTTAGCAAATTTTAAATGTAGTTTTTACTCGTAATAAAAAAGGTTAATGTTTTTTATCCAAATATCATTGACATTTTTAACGAAAAAAAGGCAAAAGAAACATACAGTTGTAATTAAACTTACAACATAAAGATAAATAAATAAACTATTTGGAAATAGGAATCAGAGTGCTTTATTAAACCTAGAATTAAACTATTCGGAAATAGGTATTAGAGTGCTTTATTATACCTAGAATTAAACTATTCGGAAATAGGTATTAGAGTGCTTTATTATACCTAGAATTAAATTATTCGGAAATAGGTATTAGAGTGCTTTATTATACCTAGAATTAAACTATTCGGAAATAGGAATCAGAGTGCTTTATTATACCTACAATTAACTTTTTCCCTGGAAGTAAGATTTTAAGCTAAAAGTATGTGACTTAAATACTTTCACAGAAAATAGATCCAGTGTTTTGAGTAGATGGATAACAGCAAGTACGTTAAATCAATAATGTAAGAAGCTTGGATAAAGAGTTTGAAGCAGTAGCTTAATGCTAGTAATTTTGGAATATGTGAAATTTACAAGTTAGCGAAACCTCCCAGAAATGTGTCTTAGTGAAAAGTTGAATTGTTAAAAGAAACTTCCCAACACTTGCCTTTTTTGTTAAAACTTTAGACTCCCAACAAAGGCTATCATCAGACAGACATATTCAAATTGGTGAAAGAAGTACAGAACATATATATGTATATAGATCATAAACTTAATCTACCTATATAAACCCAGAAATACATTAACCGAATAAAATACAATAACGGAAATATTTAAACTTAAAGTGTTCGTGAACATTCTATATTATTTTTGTTATTCATAACCGGTTTTTAATTGACGTTTTGGTTGTATCACGTATTCACACATATAAAGAGAGCAATAAACACATAGCAATAAATCTGATCTATACCTATAAGTCATGTTGAATGTACCCCACAGCATGAATATATGCATTTATTCAGCAACATAACATTCCATAAAAGTAATACAAGCCCAGTTATAATATGATTTTCCTTGTGAATAAAACGGCACTATGCATCGTAAACAACATATAATTCAACTGAAGTATATCACCGAAGGATAAAAAAACAATACAATAACAAGTTTAATGCATTTATTTTACAGAAAATCTTTAAAATGACCAATTTAATCCATTTTACTCGAAAAAAAAATATTTAGTATTAATTATTACGATACAACAATATTACTATTACATGATTTCCTTACTAATAAAGTTTTGAATAAAGGTAAAAATTATTCGAGTTTACTCATTAGATAAATAACAAGATCATATTAGCAAATTTGTTTTTGCTATGCTTATTGGCTTATTAGGAAAAAGCATATCCTCTGGGAAGAAACTGTCTTCGTATGTGTGTGAAGTGCGCGTGCTCAATTTATAATAGGGCTGGATTGAAATTGTAAATACAAAGAACATAAATACAAAGTTCCTAATTCTTACAAAATGAATTTACATATATATATATTCAAACCTATATGTTTTCAGACTTTAAAAAATATGCTTTTATATCAGTATTAAACACCAAGATATATATATGAAAAATAAACGTTATATTAAAGTAACACACATGACAATAATTAACAAATTAAAGATGATTTAAGCACATAAAGGTAAAGAAGAACTACATGAAGCAAGAAATTATGTTCAGTCAGTTCAGAAATAACTTCGCGATTAATAACTTGTTAGTTGCTCGTTCTATAACTTTTAAAAACATTTGGATTTTGCATATTCTTTAGCAAATATTTATTCCAAGACAATTTTGAAATGAGCCGAGCCACAAATCAAGAGTTTAACGAGTTACTAGTTCCCTAGAAAATTATTTTAAATATGACTTCAATACCCAAATCATGTAAACTGTACACATCCTGCCTTTCTTTGTAGTACAAGATCCTAATACTTGTTCAACTTCAAAATTTGCTATCAAAAAGGAGCTTAAGTAACAGGATTTTATCTGTATCACATTTTTTTTACATTTTGATATAAAAAACAGTTAACGCTAAAACATATCTCATCGACTTGAGAGCAAATCTTTTGATAATTATTTTGTCCAAACGGTTACAGTTTTATAAGTATTAGATGTAATGCACATTGATAATATTGCTTAGAATGCACTAATGCCACTTTATATTCAAAGCCCAGGGCAACATCACTAGTCTTCTGATCACCATGTTGTTTTTTTGTGAAGATTCTACCTAAGCCGACCGTTGTTTCTCCGATGCATGCTCTTGTATTTCTTACACTCCCTTCTCACTGGCCTCATTAACATATTTTTACATTCTCTCCTCCCTAATTCTACAGTATATTTTCTTAGCGTCTTTCGTTCTTTATGGCTTTAATCATTACCTAGTATAACATTACTGATGTTATCGTCACCTAAAGGTTCTCCTTCATGTTCCCAGGATTTTGCTGCATGGTTCAGTTCATATCATGTGATCTTTTTTATTGTCTTATTGTTTTATTTTCATACGCAAAAATAATTTCCTTGCATGAAAATATTATAAGTCGTTTTACCTAAACACTTAACATAAAAGTTTAGAACTAGCTGAATTAGTTTCTTTAGTAAGAATATAAAACATAGTTAAAGATGTTTAAAATAATAGCAAAAATCAATTGTCATCGTAATAATGTTACAACAGAATAAATAAATGTCGGGAAGGTAGCGCGGCCAAGAAATGGATCGCGTAGCATGATAAAGAAGTTGGAAAAGATATTCAGTTATAAAAATAAAAATAATAAACTAATTGAGACTTAAATCCCAGAATATATCTTTATCAAAACAGAAAAATATAAATAGGGTTAGTAAAATTTACCATTTTTTAACATCCAAAATTTAATGAAGACCTCAAAAGTCATAAAGTACAAGCTAACTAATCTGCATATAACTAGCTTTCCGAAAACTATTTCAATGGCATGGACGCTCAAGGAAGCTAACATCTTGCATTTAGATTACTCATAAATGACCACTCTTGTTTATGATGTCTCTAGATGGTAAGAAGTCCTACAAAGTCCATGAAATCATATCAAAGCATTATATTTTACTCACGTGTTATCAGAAAATTCAGGATCAGACAAGTAAACAAACTGAAACTTGTGCAGGGCGGAGGGTGAAGGGGTGAAAAATGATTATGTATTTATTCATCTTTTCTTTTGCAAAAGACGTACCTTGATTCGGGTTATATATATTTAGTTGGTAGTTCCAGATTTTCGTGTGAAACTACGATAGGTCTATTTCCGTATAGTTGTCCCAAATTTTTAACCGATAGACTAGAGAGAAAACAGTTAGAAAATAGAACTCATCGCCAACTCTTGGTACTCTTATTTGATGAAATAATGAAAATCCATCGTTACTGTTATCGCTCACCGTCATCCTAAATTGCGGAGTGCGTTTTTGGGACAACGGACAGCGAACAACGACTTTTGGATTCACAGTCAGAATACGTCCAACCCTATATTGTTAATAAATTTTTTATATTCAAGAAAAATAAGCGAAAACACGAGTAAACAAAACTTCTATTAATAGTATTCATTTAACGTACTTTATATCTGAATTATTTAGTTTTAATATATTCAATCTCGAAAGCTTGAGATATACAAACTTATTCAATATTTTTTAGAATTTTAATAACAGCAAGATGGACCAACAGTTTCCTAAACATAAGGATGCTAAAATGTGATTCACATTTCGCATATAATTTGTAAAAATATGGCTTCATTTTCATCAGTTATTAGTTACAAATTCGTTAATAAAAAATAAAGCAGATTATTCTTCACGTGGTCACAAATATACGTCTCATCGTAAATTGCACACTCGAATATTTACATCCTTAGATCTTTTTAAAAGTCACGTTCTTTTAGCTACGAGAAATACACAAAGAAATTCTTATAAACAAGCAAGCTTTAACTCTGTTGTTTGTGCAGGTGTTTTAGCTATTTCCCTGAATGAAACCTTCACCATGTCATTGGGTTTCCGGGATCTTCTCTATTTAACCTACTGGTGGTGGCGTCAAAGAAGTAACATTTTTCTTTCCAATTCACAGTTCCTTCACAGAAATGGTTTATTTTCTTAGTCAATACAAGAATGAGTCATTTCTAAATAAATATAAACATATGCGAGCGTCATTTGACACTTATCTAGCCCTCTGGCTCTGACACGTGAGAAGTTGGCCTCAGTATTCCACAAACAATAGCTCTCCTCTCACCCACACTGAGAAGACGGGGGTTAACCTTCGCCATATAATAGAAGTTTTCTCCACAAAAAGATAGGCGTCTCCTACTTGTCTACTATGGCAACATAAGTAAAACCAGACAAGAAAATTATGAATGACTAATCGTCCACCCTTTACTGTGCACGTGTCATTTGTAACTGACTTTGCATACTTAGCAAAATCCAGGTCTGTAAGGTTTTTCCCATCGATAATTATTACTGTTATAAATTCAGTGAGTGCTGAAACATATATAGGAAACACTTAGTACTTTATCAATTTTGTAATTTATACATTCTTATATGCAACTGATAAATAATAAAATGCAAAATTTGTGGTTGTGTTTAAGCTACAGTTGTAAGATATTCAGAAGCAAAATGGCGTCAGAGAGCGCTTCTACATTGAAATATAAATATTATTGTTCATGTTTATAGCTTTCAAAGCTGCAATATCTTTTATTCAATTTTTAAATCGGTTAATTAATAACCTAAAACTGTTTGTAGAATATTATTTGATAATCTTAGTACTTATGTGTGATTTTCTTATCCAACGCTCTCTGACTTTTGAACACAAACTCAGTTTCGTGAAAAAATAAGTACCCTTAAGTTACCTAAATATTTTAGCGTGAATTCATATGTCCAAAAGCGGTTATTTACGTTTATTCTTGTATAATGCATAAAACAATTCAAGTGCAATCTGTACTAGCTGTCCCTAATTTCGAACTGATAGACTAGTAGGAAGGCAGCTAGTCAACAGAACACCCTCCCCCGCCAACTTTTGGACTACTTTTGTCTGAACGAATACTAGAATTTAATAATCACCTTTACAACGCACCCATGGATCCAAAATACGGAGCACAATTTTCATTTTTATTCTTGTGGTAACTGGACGCGAACTAGACCCTCAGATCCACAGGCCATCACACTAAACATTGGGCCATACTCAGCATGTAAAAGACATGAAGTAATGTTTGTTTTTCTTCTAAAGAATAGATTGACGGAACCAAAAATGCCTAATAATGAATGATTGAAAGAATTGTTAGATAATTTACCTTACCATTTTTCATCTAAAAATAGATTTACTTTAACAATGTTATCAACGAACAAAGGTGATTTTCTTCATTTAAAATAAGGTAAAATAAAATCATTTTATCATGGTAATGATCAATCAATTTTCATTATAGCGCCATCTATTGATTATATGGTTCAAAATTATAGAACATATTATTCTCACAAGTTATTATGGAATATGTATGCATACAGCTGCGATGAAAGTTCATTTACCGACTATGAAACAACGAAATAACTTATTTTTTGTGAAATATTTGAAGTTACATATCCAATGAAATACCAAGCCACACTGTATATCAGAATTAGACATGCATACACAAAACAATGAGCATCTTAAAATCATAAACAAAACGTTTACATAACAGTCTGTATTTTTTAATATACTAAACACTTAAATATTACGCAAACGTTATTCTCTGTACTTGTGAAATAGTGATTAAGACTCGGATTGCGTATCGGAAGATCCAAGGTAAGAACCGCGACAAGAAGCTAAATATTTCAGTCAATGCTGCTACTGGTTGCTTGCTCTCACTCTACTCAGTAGTTCTAACTTAGTTATCTCTACTACTTACACTGGCCATTTAACTCGCGTGTCCTTAAAGTACCGTTGAGATTGAAAAAAATAGAAAATATCTGTAATACCCGTTTTTGAACCGATAAATAAGATAGAAAGTTGTTATGACTTTTTGATAAATCTTTAATATAATTAAGAAAATCTGTGCAAGATAGCTTTAAAAACTACAAACACATTCACTTGTGTTAGTAGTTTAAAATGTCACCTCTTGAAGTCCTATTAAGTTTTCAGTCAGATGACTGTCTGATTAAAATCAGACATAGAACCATACTTTTGTTAAGGAACACACGAGTGAAGTTTCTTTTAACCACATCTGATAAGGAAAGGCCATCTGATGTGTAAATGTAAGGTTATCAAACCAGTATAAACCTTGATAGGTTGAGCCATTATATAATTAAATGTACAGCATTATAGGTGAAACTATTTACAAGTAAGGTATTACAACGTTTTGTATTATATAGAAATTGGTATGTAAGTGCGTATCGTAATGATAAAAAATAATGTATTTGTAATTTAATTCTGCGTCATAGTATATTTGTACAGCCAATTGAATCCATCTATAAAATAGAAGTTAATTAATCAGAAAGTAGCGCTTAGAAGTTTACAAGTTTGCAACTTGTTAAATTGGACTGACAAACATCACGTAGTCTTAAGCTCAAGTAAAATGTGTAAATAATAAAATAAGGTATCTAGATGAAATACTGAAAATAAATAATAATTTATGGCAAATTGAATATCAAAACCAACTTAAAATTATAAAACTTCGAACTAATTTCATCGAAACTTTTTTTTATTAAAGGTTTATGTTTGTTTTAGGATTCGGTTAACCGTATGTTTATAGTTTATAGTTTGTTTTCAGTCTGGGACTAAGTTACTAACATTAATATTTTATTGTGTAGTCTATTAGAGAGCAAAAAAAAAAAAAATATTGTGTAAGATTTGTAAAGAATTCAGCATGAAATTACTTTAAAATTTCTTGAACCGGTGACACGATGGCTGACACAAAGCCTATTTTGTGTGTGTGTGAAATTAGCACGAAATATCTAAAAGAAGAAAAAGAATAGTTACATATTTTTGCTGAAAAATGAGACGAATATGTGCATTTGATGTAATGAATCCCTCTCTTTTTTCCTTTCATTATCTAATTTTAAATATCTGAAGTTCTAGTTATCATCGCACAAAAATCTACCTCACATGAACTTTTGTAGTATTATATTTGCTCACGTAAATCATTATAGGATTTCGAAAGTACTAATAATGTAAATACAATAAAACTTCTTTTTTTTATACTTTCTTCTGATCATGTTTTATACCTTGCAGGGAGTTTCTTAAAACTTAAGTCATCGGTATGTGTACATCTTATCCATTGCTTATCAAATGTGACGTGACATCACTCTCGTGAAAAACATGCTTGAGATTAGTGCAGTTAAATCCTCAAATATTTTCTAAATTATATTAAACCGAAATTTTAGGCTAGCGTAAAGCGGTCCGTCACTTTCCGTATTGTAGGCTGACGTGATGATATACGGGATATACACGACGAGAAATAAGTTTACTATAATTGTAGTTTAGATAGCAGATCTATATGGTAGGCGGGGCTGGATACATAACAGTTTGATATGTAATAGTATAATTATATCTGGTTCATGTAAGGGCGGGGCGGAGATTATGCAGTAAGTCCGGTTTGTCCATCTGTCTGTTTGTTTCAAGTTACCTTGATATAAGGTGCTATTTGATACATTTTTACTATACTTCATAAAATAATAGTTAAATATAAGATGTTTTTTTCAGATTCGGAATGACCTTCATTCAGTTTTAAAATCAAAAACCTAAAATCATCAATGATTCAATGAATAAACAAGTGATTACTAATGAATATTTTTTAATTGTGTATACACATCTCAACTTCATGAGACATCTCTATGAAAGGTGATAAATTTCTAGCTTCGAAAATTGAAAAAGGAAGTCGTTATAGTAGTCTCTTCAACAACTGAGCCATTTTTCAAAACAAAGTATGACACATTTACGTATTTATATTATAAATTACACGAAAGATTTCGAATTACGTACTCAGCGCAATTTCATATTCCTTGCCAACAAGAGTTTTGAATAAATATAATAAATTATTATGATAATTAAGCATCACCAAACAATTGATTTTGTAGCCAAAAACAAACAAGAATCAGAAATATTCCAAACTATTTTTTACACTTCCTGCCGCACGAGTTTTCAAAAATTACACATATAAAGTGTAAAACAGTTTTACTGGGATAGTGGAAATCCAGGTAAAAAGAGATCTTTGATGCTTCGAAGTTGTAATTATAATTGTAAGCTTTGAAGAAATACTAAAAATATGATTTTCCACTAATCATATCGTTTTTTTTAAATTACACATATAAAGTGTAAAACAGTTTTACTGGGATAGTGGAAATCCAGGTAAAAAAGAGATCTTTGATGGTTCGAAGTTGTAATTATAATTGTAAGCTTTGAATAAATACTAAAAATATGATTTTCCACTAATCATATCGTTTTTTTTTAATTAAACGTCTGAGTTGGATGCTTCTATTTCCTATCAGGGGCCTCGCAAATTTGACTCTGACCCAAAACACCACTTATTAATACTTGTTTGAGAACAGGTTAATAAAAATATTTTGCTTGTATTTAGTGTTTAAATATGTAATAAGCTAGCTATCGGCAAAGATGTATTTTCTTCCACAAATGACATTTTTCTTGGCTATAAAACAAAGGTGTTCATCCATGTTATCAATATTGTCCTCCTCGCTCTTAACTTTCTCATCATTATATAATTAAGCAGCTCTCAGTAAAGAACAACTAGGGATCATGAGGAGAAACTACAGCAAGAAAACACAACAACAAAAAAAGGGTAAAATCAGTAATACGAACATATTAAAAAATGTACAATTCAAATGAAGACTGCATGTTGTTCAGTATTGGAGAGTGCTGTTTGATGTGGAGGGTTTCTTTAATCAATAATTCCAGGTCAGTATTAGACTTGCAGAGGATAGAAAAAATTTGATAGCATAGGTTGATGTCCTGTTTCTTCACTATGTTGGCGTATAGAGGAAACACATTTAGAGGTTACTTATTTTTTATGGCGTTTTGATGGAAATTCCCATATGATCATAGGCTCTGACTTTTAAATGGCGTTTGGTTTTGCCAACATAGGAGGCCTATCAGTCTCCACACGTGTAAAGATAGATAAGCCAGGAACAATAAGTAATGGGGACAAGATCTTTGGTAGGGTAAAAATTTCTATGCGTGATGTGGATTTAAAAACTAATCTGAAATCCACTTGAGGTTAGTAACGACCAAGTATGCGTTTAAGTTGATTTTTTTTAAATATAAGCTTTGGTGAAAAAACCTCTGAAGAACAAATGAAACAACGAATCAGAGTCTCTGAGTGTTTGTTCTTGTCGAGATGGAAACGAAATCAGATTCAAATCTAACCTGCAAGTGTAAAGTAGCAAAATATCCGAGGTGTTACAGGGTTAGCAGGTGTGGATGCGATCACGATGGAACACCAGTTGCTCAAAGGTTAACCGTAAAAGAAGTCAGAGAAGCGTCGGTGGAAAAGATGCTGTCAAGCGCCAAAAAGAAGTACGCCTGCGTACAGGAGCGGTAAACTTTCTCTTTCTCTTAAATGGGAAAGAGAGCAAAAACGATTTGGTGTGGTGCAAACCTGGACGATCTGAAGGAGTAGAATGATTCAAGATCAGATAAGAAACAAATAATTTTCTTGAGTGAAATGCAAGAATATTACAAGAATAAGAAGACACTAAAATAACAGTGAAATAACATGACCAGAACGTGCGAGTGGTCCACTTTGGTAGGATAAAAACACTTTTAACGACTACTCGAAAAAAAAAAAAAATAGGCACGGCAAAATTATACCTGGTTCATGCACTACAAAACGATGTACCTCACTAAAAGGGTTCCGGACTATCAAAATACCTTCTGCCGTTGAGTTAGAGATTGCTATTAAGGTTTGAAAAAGTTAGACTGCGTGATTGTGAGTTTAATCATAAAGAGCATATAATGGCGATTTCTAAAGTGAGTTTTGCAGCTTGTTTTGTA
>NW_013665723.1:744970-770895 GCF_000517525.1 Limulus polyphemus | reverse complement strand
TGTCTTGTCAAAGGGTGTTCTAAAGTAACTGAACCAGCCTGTGTGGACTTTGACGAAAAGGAAACAATTATTTAAAGCTCTGGATACAACTGTGGTAACACACACTTGTTTTGAATATATTATTTTAAAACACGTGGATTGTGTGCTGTCCTTTTATTGTTGAAATTTATCACCAACAAATCACAGACACCTACTGTAAACAATCCCTATAAAACCTGACATCCATGAGTTAAAGTCGATGGAAATTTCTGTTCTAGAAATAAATAAATTTGAAGAAAATATCTTCAAGATAGATATAGCAATTATCTTTGTAAAAAAAAGGTTTCACCTTTTTATTTCACATACATAAGTAACAAAATATTTAATTGAAACAAAACAGTAAGACGAATAGAGCTACTAGACTTTGTGATTTCCAATAAATTACTTTATGAAAGCATATCGAATATTCTTAATCACCTTTAAAAACCTAACAACAAGAACTGCCAGTTCATTAGCTGTTATCATTCTGGCCTTTCTATTTATCCAAATTTAGTGTAGAGTTTCACATTTTGGGAGTTAAAAATTATAACAAACTGTTCAATAGTTAATCTTAAGAGAATTAATACCTAAAACCTACAATTACAATGGGTACTTTTCAAGATAACTGATGAAACAATGTATTCTAAACATTATAAGTAGAAATGTAAAACAAAGTACATTTAATTAGTTATACTGAATGCCAATTTGATTTTTAGTTTCGCTATAAGTACATTGCATGTTCTTTTCGGTTTGGTTTATTTGGAATTTCGCGCAAAGCTACTCGTGTGTTACCTGCGTAAGCCGTCACTATTTTAGAAGTGATAGTAGATAGAATGCAGCTACTCAACACCATCCATCGCCAACTCTTTTACCAACGAAGAGTGAGATTGACTATCACATTATAACGCCACCATGACTGAAAGGGCGAACATGTTCAGTGATAGGGGTTCCAACCCGTGACCCGCAGATTATGAATCGAATGCTTTAACCATCAGGTTGTGCTAGGCCTGCTCTGATCGGAAGGTAATATTATTTACTAAAGTATATTTCAGTTTTTTAGCATAATGTAGCCCCCCCCCCCCAGTGGCACAGCGGTATGTCTGTGGACTTACAACGCTAGAATCCTGATTTCGATACCCGTGGTGGGCAGAGCACAGATAGCCCATTGTGTAGCTTTTTGCTTAATTACAAACAAACAAACATAATGTAGAATAAATGTCCAAACGATATTTTATTTTGACCTTCTTTCACAATAAAAAGATACGTGCTTGGACGTGATGACTGTTGAGGTTTATATCTTGCGAATGTTATGACACAATAAAAAGATACGTGCTTGGATGTGATGACTGTTGAGGTTTATATCTTGCGAATGTTATGACATAAAAAAAGATACGTGCATGGATGTGATGACTGTTGAGGTTTATATCTTGCGAATGTTATGACATAAAAAAAGATACGTGCATGGATGTGATGACTGTTGAGGTTTATATCTTGCGAATGTTATGACATAAAAAAGATACGTGCTTGGACGTGATGACTGTTGAGGTTTATATCTTGCGAATGTTATGACACAAAAATTCAAATCTCTGAGAAGCATACCAATATTTCTTACTTTACATGTCTCTTCAAAAATTTAGATAAGGTTTTGTTTTATGAGAGCTTATAACCCTCATGGAAGCGTACTTTATATTAAAACGAATTGTTTGTTAGTTGTTAAGAGCTAAGCTAAACGACGAGCTGTCTGTGCTGTACGCACCACGGGTATCGAAACTCAGGTTTAGCGGTATAAGCCTTCAGAATTACCGCTAAGAAATTCTTTATAACGATAAGGTACTTCGTTATTCCACAATGGAAACGTACAAGTCTGAAATTTCTAAGCATCAAAAAAATAACAAAAAAGTGAATCATTCCATGTCGCTGTGCACTTATCATACTCATTTAGACGTGGCCCGGCATGGCCAGGTGGATAAGGCGCTCGACTCGCAATCTGAGGGTCGCGGGTTCGAATACCCGTCACACCAAACATGCTCGCCCTTTCAGCCGTGGGGGCGTTATAATGTGACGGCCAATCTCACTATTCGTTGGTAAAAGAGTAGCCCAAGAGTTGGCGGTGGGTGGTGATGACTAGTTGCCTTCCCTCTAGTTTTACACTGCTAAATTAGCCCTCGTGTAGCTTTGCGCGAAATTCAAAAACAAACAAACAAAACATTTAGATGTTGCTATGCGCGGAATTCAGTTATTAGAAAACACCTTGTAAAATTTATCAGCATAACAATAAAACGATAAAAGTATTGTAACGAATTTTACCCAATATTGGAGGCAATTAAAACACCAACAAGCACTTCAGTGTTCTGTCTTCTGTTCTTTCAATAGGACCATAAGTATACTAAAATCCTGGACCTGAACAAGTCAACTTGCCATCCACCTGCAAGTAAAGATCTACCAAAAATGTTTCTGAGGAATTACCTGCACAAAAAAGGAAACTATACATAAAGAGCGCAAATGACTAAGACATAAGGTCAGTAAAATTAAGTTTAGAAAAATGCGTTTGTTGTTGCCTCTTTTAGCCAAAAGCTACACAATGTGTTATCAGCATTTTGTCCACCATGGGAAATCTAGCCAAGGATTTTAGAGTTGTAAGTCCATAAACTTACTGCTGATCAGCCTGGGGCTAGGAAGATGAGAACTCAAACTGAATTCATTCAATTTTTCTACTTTAAGTCAAGATGAAGAATAATTACTAAAAAGTTACTGGAAGATGCTGCTTCATGTTAAAAGAGACATAAATAAATAATCAACCAGATCAAAACAAGCTCTTCGCATTTCATTTCAACTTATATCTAATTACCAACCATTAAATGACAAAAAGAAATGCTTTAATGCTCGCATCTCGTTAATTGAAAACTAGAGCACAAAAATGTAGAGACTTTCAACCAAAAGTATCCATCCAGATCGACTAAATAACAACAGATTAGCACCAGAATCAGTATAAAAAGGTATTCAGGTATAAATATATCATCCTCCTGACAGAAGAAAGGGAGAAAATGCAGAATTCCCAACAATAAACAGCTAGATAAAGAAAGCACCCGAAATCATGCCATCTCTGCTGGAAGATTTCGTTCAACAAGCATGTGAGAAAATTAGATATCACCAGTCATGAAAGACTTCATTCCTCAACTCGAATGCCTACTTCACTATTGTCCAGAAAATTTAATCATAGTGAATAAATCCTTTAGATATTAAATCAGAACTTTAAGACCTAACAAAGGAAAATAAATAGGCTGTCAAAGAAGATAGAACAACTTAAAAATGTGACCAAGTCAATAATTAAATGTATCGGTTGTATTCCTATATAGATGAGTTAATTGTGTAGCTGTATTACCCAAATAGCTCCAACATCACGATTTACAATTATATATCGCCGATTTAATACCGACAATTTTATTACTATATGAGATACATTTTTTGGTAATATATTTAATAGAGGATCTGCTCTAAAAAAATAAAACAACAGTCATGTAACTTCAAACGCTTCCAATACAATAAATGTTTATTCTTCTGTTATAATTGACCTACAGTAAATTTTAGTGACATGTGACTTTCAGTTTTTACAATAATTTACCGCTACAATATGAGTACCTGCTTACTGTTAATTTTCTAGCCAATTTAAGGACACTAATCCAGATATATATTTAATTAATTTGATAAATATTGGTGAACAATAAAACCATGACGCTAACGAGTTTATTGGTAGGCAAGATTTAACGAATAATATTTTTTACCGTAATATGTTACAATACTTTAATACAAAAATTATGTCTTGTGGTTTCAACTGTTCTGCCAACTTTCCGAGATCAATACCACAACATTAAGTTGTTATTTTGTTTAGAAATAAAAATTTAGTTAGCTTATGGCTACCGTAGGTTCAATCTAGCTAGCGAATTCTTGTATAGAATGAAAGGGTTCCTGAGTAGTGACCTGTGGCAGAAAAAAGATAGATCTAAAATATTATTTTTACACATCTATGATTTGAAATCCGTTTTTGAGTGTAAAGTGTGAATTCCGTCCAAAATATTCTATACCTGTGAGGTGTAAAAAGACTAAGGAAGTATATTATTAGTACAAAATAACTGTAAAGTAGCTTCGAACATGGAAATTATTGCACTACGTCACAACCTGTAAATTTCACACAGTAAGTACGAAATAAAATTTTAGATAAAAGGAAATGAAAACATTTACTAAATGATTTAACCAACTATGAACTTCTGTATTGTGTAATTTTTTATAATGATATTGTTTAAGCATTTAGCCCTACCTCTGTCCACTGTCGAAATACTACGGCATTTAAGAATTATCATCTGCTATTTCCCATTTATGGCCAGGACACACTTAATATAAAGGAACAGTCTTTCTTATTAAGGAGAAGTAAAGTCGGCGTTATGCTGGTTTGATCACAATTTTAGGTTTGATTCTCACTAAATCTCAATTGCTTCTCCATCAAACTGAGAATTCGTAAGAATCTGAAAATTGCACATTTGAAGCCGAGAATGAATAAAAAAGATCAAGCGACACCATTTCTCCTTAAACTGTAAGTCTGTTTGGTTTTCAAATTAATGAAAGCTTACAGTTAATTTGAGAACACTCTTAAGCTTATGACTTGATAGAAATTATTAGCGTTTTGTAAGCAACTAACAATTTATTTCAGAAAGGTACCGACAACATAATATGAAGGTATGCTGCTATACCCTATAAGTCACATAATTCTGAAACTTAAATGTATTATAGATCTTAAATTTCAAACTTCCGTAAATTTCAGTCAATATAAAATGTGTGTAAGGTCATGTTTTCATTTTCCAGGCCAATTTCATGAAATAGACGAGTATTTTGGAATGGAATATTGTGAAATATATCCATATAAGAGATTATACACTAATACTGATAAATTAGTCACAAAATTCATAAATACTGAAGCTATTATCACCCTTTGTCATTTCTTTATTGTTTCGAAATAGTCCCCCCAACGCACAGTGGTTTCGATATCCGCGTGAGCACACTACAGATAGCCCACTGTGTTGCTTTGTGCTTAACAACAAACACACAAACATAGGTGTGATGGTGCGTATGGTTTAATGAGTTTCCTAAACGTATTTTAATTCAAAGTGAACTTCACAGTCTCACTGTATGAAACTTCATTAAAAGACTTATTTTAAAACATTTTATAAAATAGGGCATGACTTCATCTTTGAGAAGAATCGCACTCCCAAAGCTATATTAATTTGTTCCATGTAACATATTTGGCTCAAGTGTATTAAAATTTACCGTTAGAGTAATTTAACACTTTTAAGGCTTTTTAGTGTTTCTAGAATATATGTAACTGTATGGAAGTAGTCTTCTGGCTGTACAACCAACCAAAGGCTCACAAAGCGCAAGATTGTTTAAATGTTTTAGTGATGTTGGAATAAAGTATTACCAACCAGTAAAATCAAAAAGAAATTCGCCAAGACGAATGATATTATTAGGCCTACTGTGCAACTTTCGTACCTGAAATCAACACACTTTTTTCTTGATTTTAATAACTGATTGAACACTTTGTGCCTCTAGCCAAGGCAAACAAATGTGGGATTGTTATTGTTAGCAGAAGGGTTGCGATAAAATCAGAAATAGTTTTTCAAAGTAGGTTTGAATGAAGTACGTCAACATCGGTTTTGCTAGTACAATAAATATATTCAATAAACGTGATATTTATACCTTAAGTTGTCCTAATTATTAGATAGTTTTATGACAACTAATTACGACCACAAGAGTAAACACCTCCAAATGGACACAATTGTGCTTAGACTCCTATAGGAATAACTTTCATAACTCCCACTCATTTTTTGCCCGGGCGTGGCCTAGACGTTAATGTGCCCAGGCTGTGAATCTGAGGTTTCATTTTTCGCTTCCCTTTGCCACACACACAAAAAAAAATGTGTTAAGCATTTGGGGTCGTGAGTGTGCTGTAAGAGTGATGACCAAATCTTATTATTCAGTCAGACAAGAGTGACCTTGGAGTTGACGGTGAGTGTTGTTGACTAATTGATTTCTCATTAATCAATCAGTTAAAAAATTAAAAATTTTATGCGCATACAGGCATTATGTAGCTTTGCGCCGCGAAAGTTGTAGAACAAACATTTTAGTTCGTTACCAACCAGAAATAGAAGCCCCTCCAGTGGCACAGCGGTATGTCTACGGACTTTCAACGCTAGAAACCAGGTTTCGATACCTGTGGTAGGCAGAGTACAGATAGCCCATTTTATATCTTTGTGCTTAACTTCAAACAGACAAACCAGTAATATAAATTACATAGCGTGTCAAAAATATCGTTTAGGTTAATTCTACCATATTTAGAACAATAAAGTTTAAGGTGTAAAACAGCTATTAAAAATTTAAAATATACTGAGAGTACACGTAATTAAGAACAGTCTCAGATATTTATTTAGGCTTAAAAAGTATTTAACATTAAAGATGGAATACCAGTTTTAAAACACCACTGCGTGAAATGCGTTTGACAACTATTGGCAGCATAATTTGCAGTTGAGCTACACGGAATATTTTAAATACACAATCAAGCAGGGAAGAGCATGGGATGGGAGAGATTTGTGTTCATATCATAATAGATGATTAGTGCACTCAGCAAATGAAGAAAACCGTACTCATCAAAGGAAAAAAAATCCCATTTGATAGACGACAGTTGAATGTAATGTGTGACAAATATGGAAAGTCGGAAAACTAGGTGTTGACGATCGATGTAGGTTAGCATGATTCTTTTAAAATAATTTCTGTTTATTTTCGGATCTGATGAAGTTGTTGCTTATTTATTGAAACTGAACTTCATAACTGTATCATTTATCAAAAACTGTGCATTTTAAACAACATAGTGATTCTTGACTTGTTCTCTGATTTCAAACTTTTAGTTTAATAGAGAACAAAATAATTACTTTCATGTGAATAGAAGTCACGATATCAATTCTGTGAATAAAACGCGTACTGCGAGAATACAACAACTTATACCGTGAATGTCTATATTGAGAACAATTTGACTGACAGGTTTTAGTTCAGTAATTACATATCACTGACATTACTAGACGTCATCAGAAGCTCTGATGTACCGACTAACTCTTATTTCATGGTATGATGTATTACATTAAAATAACATGAACAAATAGACGGTGAATGATTTTTGGAAAGACAAGTTTCACTTTTGAAAATCCATTTACCTTATTGTTTTTTATTAGAAATAATGGAAAAACAAAACATTGGGCAAAATAAAAAACATTTTGATAAGGTAAATGAGTGCAAGTTTTGCCCAATGTTTTTTTTATTTTTCCATTATTTCTAATAAAAAACATTTTGATAAGGTAAATGAGTGCAAGTAAGAAATAATGGAAAAATAAAAAAAAACATTGGGCAAAACTTGCACTCTAAGAAGAAGTTTGATGAGCTAAAAACGCACAAAACTCACCCTGAGCAACTAAACGCGCATCATCAGAACTCGCTGTAAATTACAGTAACTCAAGAAAAAGTTCTTATTAAAAGTCCCCTATTGAATAATCTATTAACAAACGATGATTTTAGTAAAATATTTGTCACACTTATAATATAGAGTTGCAGTTTAACCCCTCAATTATTCTCAGTCATGCGATGAAAATAGTGGTTAACGGGAACAAATAGACAATTATTTACAGATCGTTGTATGTTATTATACAGTGTAGGGTACAGTCGGTTGGTATGTTGTGTATTATCTGATTTTGACATTTTTACACTGGGCTTGCAACTGAATATTCTGCGTATATAAATACTCTTTTTTTCTGATTGTTTTGGTGCTTTTTCAGTCTTATGTTACACAAAATAAAGATATTATTTGTATATTCGTTACGCGATAAATATAATAATATATATAATATAATAATAAAATAAAATATAATAATATATATAATATAATAATAAAATAAAATATAATAATAATATATATAATATAATAATAAAATAAAATATAATAATATATATAGAATGTACTTTTCTAGAATGTACATTAAAATTGTTTTTGTTTTTTTCAATGTGCGATTGTTTTTCTTTTATAATGAGTAGGGAAGTTTGGTGAACAGAACTCGCTGAATGAAAGGCGGGGGCCAAGGTTTTTTTTTTTTTACTAAAACTTCAACCCGTCATTTTTTGATGGGTCGGACAAAGCTAACTAAATATTATAACTGGGTACCGTTTTAATTATTCAATGACATAAAATTGCATTCTTAATGCATTTGTATTGTTCGTTTAAGTTAAAACCTCATGTAAATTGGAACAATGCCGCAAATTGCTGACAAACGCACGGGTCTTTACACTAGTAACTTTGGAGCGAAGATCTGAAGGCCAATTAGTCTGTTGAATGTATTTTTAAGGACAGTCAAAATCTGGAGTGTAAAATACAATTCCATGATTTCAAATAAAAAATGTTAAATTCGCGAATAAATAGAAATGTCAAAGTACCAAAATCATATAAATAGAAATGTCAAAATCATATAAGAGAGTACGATAATTTCTGGATTTCTTTAAACCAATGACAAAAATATCTTTGGTCGTTGTGTTGTTGAATGACGTCATCAACCGTTGTAATTATATATTATTTTCTCTTAATTTTCTGATTGGATGGTCTAAGAACAATGCCGATTTTTTTTGTTTTCGAGGTGTAACTGTGGCTCACGCCCAAGGTTTTGGTGTCAGTACATCAATCTTCTTAAGTAATTAATGTCCCCTGTGAATAGTGGTAATTTATGAACTTACAACGCTAAAATTCTAGGTTAGATTCCCGTGGTGGACACAGCAGATAGTCCAGTGTAGCTTTGCTCAAAACAACCAACTCAAGTATTTAAAAATATCCATAATTAAGTTTTCGTTCTTTTTTTTTTTTTTTTACACAGATTTTGTTATGAAATATATTCATCTAAGAAACTGAGCTGTATGAAGCGCTTTTCTATTTGTATTGACATATAATTTCATATTGAAATTTGCCATTTTCTAACACACTGAAAGCGGTCTATTTACTCGATTAACAGACGGCTTTTCTGCATTCCTCAAAACTTGATAACTTTAGAACTAGAGGCAATGATACTTTGTTAGATATCATAGGCCATCTGATTTCTGTCCTTCCATTTAATAGCACAAAGAGCTGCTTTCATTTTAGTGTTGGAGAAATTTCAATTTTTGAACTTTCCACTTTCCAGCCATATATGTGTGTGTGTGTGTGCGCGCGCGTGCGTGCATGCGTTTGTATGTTGTTTCTGCACGTGGCCTAATGTTGATCATACAAGTTTATTGAAGCCTCTGTAGAGCTAGTTAGTTTTTTTCCAGAACAACCGAGATGTGGAGAACGTAACACGAAACTGTGATTTATTATAGGAATACGAGTTCATGCTTTACCATCACATTTCGATACTTTCTGAAGTAAGACTTATAATTCTCAACGTGCCTCAGGTAAAATTTAGTTTTTCTAAAACAAGTAGTTTTCGAGATATAATCATTTTAAATATGGGTTTCTTTATAATCAATCACCCTATATATCTACCAACGTTTCTACAAGTACACTATTCTCACCTGGATGTATAGAAGCTGCATCGGGCATCTTCAACATACTCAGTTCCCTGAGGGTTAAGGTTGTTATTTCTATTCTCCATGTTTAACACCTTTTAAACTTTATAAATGTACACATCATGTTTAAATGTGTAGGATGTCAACATGTTGGTTTGGGTAAGACCAGGCTGTTTAACTTCTTTTTTATTGTATAAATATGTTCCAAATTTCGCGCACACACACATATTTATTTGTATGTAATCTCACAGTCATAAATTTTAGTCTCCTACCATATTTATCTTCTTGGTTAAGAAATTATACAGCTTTGCGTTACCCCACATTGCAGTAGCATGCTACTTTGAAATAGTTACTTTCCTTATCACGAAAAGCACTCAGTAATACCGATTAGAAACATTAATCATATATTTTTTTTTACTCTAACAGATTTTTATGCCGTTTCTATTGTTAAAAATCACTGACTTCTGATAATCTAAGAGTAAGGCAAGAAGCGGTATTTGAAATTATTCACCCACTCAGTTTCTGAGCTATATACTGTATAAAGATTAATCATGGATCGTATTTTTACACAATAATTACAAACAACAACAAATAAACAGTTTATATGCTGTATAGAATGTTTAAAATCTTTCGAGACTTACACAAAGATTACAGATTTTTAAAATGTTTGACTTCTGATACTGATTGAATTGTACTTAAATGTTCATCTAAAACTTTCATTTATGTTATTTTAAGCAAGTGAAAAAAAATTCCATACAACAATACTTAGGAGTTAGTTCTGTATAAAGTATACTCTTTCACTCCCTGTTTTCTGTTTTCAACATAAATAAGGTGCTTTAACAAGGAAGCTTCACCTGAGCTGTATAATATATACAAATACTACGGGTATGTAAGATAGGAATAGTAATTTACAAAGTCAGTTCCACTTAGCCGGGTAATGATTGTAAATTACTGCCTGCTTCTGAATTGTTTGATGCAAAACTGGTAGAAGACATTTTGGAGGTTTAAAACCATAGAAGCGATCGTATTGCAGGAATGTTCGTGCTGACATTGACATTAGATCAGCAGGGACTCTCTATACTATCGACTCCATAAAATAAAACTCAAACTTAGGTTAATTGATCTTGACCTGTTACCATGGTGTCAGACTCGTTTTGCGCGTGGTATTCTTCCAAGCTTAGATCCTGCCCAACATCGTGCTTCATAAATCTATTTAACCCTGACAGTTATCGCACAGCAGGGTCTAGACCCCTAATAAACACAGAATGAAAATTATTGCAGAGATGAAAATGACATCCGAGTGCATTATGTTACTGTTTAAGAATCTGTTTTGTGTACCTAAAATATGAATGTACGTAACTGATAAAAATCTACCTTATCAAAAATAATTTAAAAATGGGAGAAAAATATCAGTCGAGTAAACGCAAAGTAAAAACGAAACGCTGAAGTACGCAGTTATATTTCTGTGTTTACTAGAGGGGTTTAGAGTACACAACCTGTCTCTGTGCTTGAGTTCTGAGAGTAGAAAATGTCCAGTTTTCGAAAACAACTTAACATTTGTATATGTATATATCTGTAAGGGTATCAAATGCAATTCTCGTGGATAACAAAACACATCTACGTTATCTGACTGCAAACGAATATATATTTTAGCCGTTTCAGTATGCACTAAACGTATTTGTGTCATCTCTTAAAATTAGTATAGGTTTTATAACTTAAAATTTTAAAAGCTAAAAATTAAAAATGCACACTGTAATAAAGTAGATAAAAGAGAATTAAATAAAATAAAGATATAATTAAAATATCATAAAGTATAATGTAAAACAAAAATTTTAAGCCGAGAAAAGTAGTTTGGTTTGTTATAGATTTCGCGCAAAGCTACACGAGGGCTATTTGCGCTAGCCGTCCCTAATTTAGCAGTGTAAGACTAGAGGGAAGGCAGCTAGTCTTCACCACCCACCGCCAACTCTTGGGCTACTCTTTTCCGAACGAATAGCGGGATTGTCCGTCACATTATAACGCCCCCACGGCTGAAAGGGCGAGCATGTTTGGTGTGACGGGGATTCGAACCCGCGACCCTCAGATTGCGAGTCGAGCACTCTAACCACCTGGCCATGCCGGGCCCAGTTGAAAGTGTCTCATTAAACAAGAATATTTCTAACGAAATATAAGAAAATTATAAAAGATACATTTGATGACACATAATAGTTACAAAACTTCTCTCATTGAAAACATATGAAAGGAAAATATTCTTATTCCTTTCTAAGTTATTACCATATGTTGAGCCCTCTGATTCATTCACTACTAACCAGCAGTTTATCGTCAAACTTGTAAAAGCTGAAGGAGTGAAAAAGGATCAAAGGAAAAGTCAAAGAAGTTTAAAATAGAACCTCTAAACCACCAAGCATCAGAGTGGAGGTTCTGAAATAAATGTAAATAGCAAGTCAAAAATGCGACTTTAAGTTAAGTAAAATGAGAATAACTGAAATGGGAGATATCTTGAAAGATATGAAAGACAAGTTGGGAAGTTGGACGAAGTAAATCCTGAACAGTCAGAAAGTCTTTTTTGAAATATGAAGGGGAGAATTGGCATGGCCTAACGGTTAGAAGCCCAGTGACTGAATGCTCGCGGCTCTTTGTCATAAAAACTTTCTCCGCACTTTTGAAATGTGGGCGCGTTTTAAGAGTGACAGTCAATCCTACAATTCGTTGAAACAATAGTAGTCCAAGATTTGGCAATGTATGCTATTGACTAGCTATCTTCCCTCTAATCTAAAATAATGTTTACAGGAATCCCTGATTAAACTGTCCACACGTTCATTTCCAAACAAAACTCCGACTTGCCCCATCTCCAACAGAATAGCCTAAGAAAAGAGGCAGAAAGCAGGAATAGACATTCCCAAAGAAAAGCTGGACGAGTGAATAGAAGAAACAACAAATCATAGAGGTTATTAAGAGAATGATAGAGGATATACATAGGAAATGAAAGTATCTTTCTGCACTTATACAGTTAAGGCTTAAAGAAGAGTTATTGACCGAGTAAAAAACAATCCAGTATGGTCCAGAAGATGAAATGTTTCTGCCATGTCTAGGAAACGTGCAAAAAAAATTCACTTGCAATTCAATTATATAAGGGGTTAAAAGAAGCATTAATACACTGTTTTAAAATAATTATGGAGAGGCACAAGTGATACACATACAGAAATCGCAATGAGTAAGTGCTTATAAATGCTCAATATATGGTCAGAGTAATACATTAAAAGTGAAACAAATTGCACAATGCATTTGTTTAAACGGAACAGTAGACATTGTTTTATGCTACGATAAGTTTATTAACGTATGATTATGAAATACTGCTTTCATAATTATTTCTAATACTGTAGATGGTTGAAGAACCAATAAAAGCTCATATGAATTTATGACAACAAGAGCGTAAACAGTAATTCTTAAGAATATGAGTCAAGGATAAATCTACGTGAACAATACCAAAAAGTCCGTGAGTGGCCACCAACGGACATTCAAATATTCTACATGTTGAGTAAGATCAACAGAAACTGTAGTTAATAAAAACGCGTATTTATTATAGACGAGGAGGGATCCACTAAACCCAATAGTAAACGTTGAGGTAATCTTGATCTTGGATAATGTTAGGAGGTGATATTTGGTACTTCCCAAAACATTTTAATTAAAATAAACCCAGAAAAAAACACAATGATGTTAAAGAGGAAATTCATTAACAAAAATAAGAGAACAGACACGGAATGCGTTTCATTGCAATCAAGTAAGTTTGTGATCCAGTTAACTGGAAGAAGTCGAACGTATTCAAGAGATAAGCAGTGGTCGTGCAGTAAAAAATAGAACAATAATCTAAGTTAAAACTTAAAATAAAAAAGTGATATTTACGAGTTGTCCTAGAAATTATCTTAATTTCTTCAGAGTGCTTGGAAGTCTGAGCTCTACCAGTGAAAGACGTCAACAATATAAGTCCCAAAATTCAGCACAGGGTTAAGCGTCCAGATGTTATACCGTATGAATTTACTTTGGGTATTGTTTCAACAAAACTGCATACAACTCCAACATATTTGATTATGATCGATCAAAGAGAACATTATTAACTAGAAAACAGAAAGAATAGAATCATAAGAAGTCTCAAGATCCACGGGGATAACAGAATGAAGTTTTTGCTTTAAATCTAGTAATTCTGTGCATAGCTATGGTGTGTTTCGATTATTTTGCCCCAGGCACTGCTCGAACACATCATTATGTGAATGCTCATAATTGACATGTTGAGGCTAAATGGCTAAACAATCAACATGAGAATGGAGAAAACGACAAATGGAATACCTAGGGTTATCACTGCAACTTGGGTTTCCCTACAAATAGCGCTGAAAACAGTGAATAGGGTTAATCCCAAATGACTAGAATAAAAATGTCTCAGAAAAAAATCATTATGGAAGGAAGGAGAGCACTTCATTCGAAGATTGCATAAGTGCTATAAGTATTCAAAATATGCTTTCAGACTTTCGATAATCTTGTCTAAATGCCAGGATATTGTGCTTCTAACAGTATAATACTTCCTGTTTTTCTCCAAACATTACTTCTATAGAAATACGTCTATGGTATTTAGTAGAAGACCAAAGAGAGCGAGCCTTGACATTTTAGTTATCAAACCTAGTTAATTTCAATACTTTTTCAGGTGTTTCAGAATTTATAATTTCAATAATAACCCTGCTTCTAGCTAACTTCCTGACCTCTATAATTTCACTAATAGGTATTACTAGACTCGCAAAACTTTGTGCAGTTGCATATGGTTGCATTTATCAAAATAAAGGTTACCTTACTGTAACAGTACAAAATCTTATTGATTCACAGTTTGAGGAGGCAAATTTTAAAAGTCCACGTCAATATGAACAGAGAAGAATAGATGTTATATTTAATGGAGGAATTATTTGTTTGTTTGTAATTAAGTACAAAGCTACACAGTGGGCTATCTGTGCTCTGTTTACCACGAGTATCGAAACCCGGATTCTAGCGTTGTAAGTCCACAGACATACCGCTGTGCCGCTGCGAGGCTTAATGGAAGAAATCCGATGTTCTTATTCTCCCATAGAAACGACAATAGGTTTTAGAAATAAGGGCAGAAGAACTAAAAAAAACAGAAAGAGCGTTAGAAGATTTCATACTGTGAACGATACGAGGAAGTGTAGAACTAAGCATAGAAAACTCATCCTTATACACGTAATTCATAGAAAGTAAGCAAGACAACCAAACACACAAAGCAGAAATGTTATTAAACTCCCAAAGAGGGCATACCAACAACCCTACCTAGAACAAGGGGAAGGATCTTTAGAAAAATTGGTGTAAACATATTGGAAGTTTGATAAAATTATAATCTACCAAAGTGAAAGGAGAACAGACAGTTGTGACGGATTTACTATTATATATATATATATATATGTTTTAATATCGATATATGTTTAAGTTGTATTTATATTTAGAGATGTACATAACTTTACTGTTAAATATCTATTGCGAAACTACCGCCTATTCTCTAAAGTTGTAGAAGATTCTCCAGTGTAAGAATCAACAATATATGCGTTTACGTAAACTCTAGTGTAGCGTGTTAGTATTGTTACGTAAGCTGAAGTTTCGAGAAACTCTCCACACGCCTATAAATATAACCAACTCCATGCGCCTAAAAACAGTATCTATTATTGGTTTGCTATAGGTGGTGTGCTATAAACTTCGGAGTTTAACTGTGATTGTTATAACGCTTATTAATCGGGACATTTCAGATATCTCACCAGGAACATTTATAAATTTCGAACATTATAAACCATTTAACTTCAGTGGATTCGCATCGGAAATCAGTACTTTTACGAAATATTACCCTACATCATCGGTGGGAAAAAATCGGCGTGTGATCAGTTAAGACCACAGAGATAGCTAGCTCCCCATTAAGTTAAATATACCTACGTCAACTCGAAATTACCTCGCTCATCGTGAATCCTCGATAAGACATCAAGGAAGTTCCAGACCAGAAAGGAGATTCGGTATTGTTTGTAAGTTTGTAAAACTTTTGTATATAAATCATTGTTTGTAAGAACTATTTGTAATAACAGTTATTGTAAACTGTATTATTGTTTGTATATTAAAATAAATTTATATTAAAAAAGATAACTGTGTGTATATCAATCTTGTTGGCAAATATCATAAATTGGATACATATCGGCATATATTTAACCACTAAATTTAAATTACAATTTAACTCAGTTTTAGCCTATTCGAAATTGTAATACGTAACACAATTAGTAGAAAAGCAATTAAGTTGAAAGAATTTAGGCCTACTGCTACAAAAGCCACGACTCACAGTTAAAAGTAATATTCCACTCTCGTATATTCTTGAACTTGGTGGATATTAGTTCCAGCTTCCCTATTATAAATAGTTCGGATTGAAAATTCAACCTCCAAGAACCATAATTATGATCTTGACAGGTATTTAGAAACCTTTTTTCTTCAAAGAGTTTAAATCCCTTATCTTTTCAAAAGCATGTATTAATAGAAACTTTAATTTTTTATATAAAATGATTAAGAATCTTTTTTTTCTTCTGTTTTTATAGGACCATAAAATATATATCACTCACATAAAAGCATTTTCAAACAATGAATTAATATTATGATATTGGAAACTTACGGGAATTGGGCTTAAAATATGGTTTCTATGCAAGTTCATCCATATACGAAAATAATCTATCTAACAAATATAAAGTTCATTACATCCAACAGAATAGATAATTTACAATATCTCTTTTATTAGAAAAAAACAAATTTAAAGGTACACAAAAAATAACATCTCCATGAGGTTTATCAATCCGTTTACCTAATTGCAAACACCCTTTTCTGAAAAATATACAACATTATTTCAAGCAAGGAAAGCTACCTTCTTTGTACTATCAGGTTTACATCGATAATTAGAAAGAAATCTAAAATGTTCTTCAGTTAGCTTTTATAACCAGCAGAATTATGTTTTACTTTATTATCAGTAACCTGGTCATTGTGATTTTAAATGTAATTAACGTCAAACCAAATTCCCGAACAAGGAGTCACAACTAAAGAAATAGGTTCAATAAAATGATTCTGTCTCATTTCAACATTTGAGATTAAAATACAGAACCTATGATCTAAAGTAATTGGGATGTTTAACTTGACATGTTTTGGACAATTGCCAAAAATTCAATATATTGATAGGTATTATCGGGTTTGTAATACACTTCTGTATTCAGGTCTTTACTTTCTTTAAAGAAAATCGAAATATACAAAAATGATATTTTATCCTTGCCTTTAGTGAATTTGAAAAGAGTTATAAAATCCGCGAATATCAAAAAGAGGGTTCCAAATAAAAAAACCAGTCGTTTCAAAACTTAGTTCAAGAAATGGTTAAATATTTAACATTGTCAGATTCAAAAATCGAGGAAGTTAAATCAAAATTTTGACATTCAAAACAATCCCTTAAGTTAAGTAGCATATGCACGTTCTACTTCAGCTCTTATCAAAGTACCCAAAAACTGGCGAAAATTTTTGTTATTGAAACGAAAGTAAGAATGATTTAAAGCTGAATTTCAATTCTTCTAAACATATATCTTTACTAACTCCGAGAAGTCAAAGATTGAATTTGTAATTAAGAATTAAGAAACCATAATCATGATCAAAACTAGGACACAAAACAAGATGGTATTAAAAACATTTCTATCATTTTTTTCAATTGTTATCCAACTTTCAAATAAAGGGTTTTATAAAAACATCTAACAAATGATTCAGAGGTTCAGTAACTTTGTTACATTCACCTTTAAGTCACATGGAAGATTTTACGATAATCCATTAACCATAAATATTAAAATGTTTTTATTTATATGAAAACTTTTAGTTCAGTATACTAAAACGTATCTTAAGAAATTTCATGGCTTTTCATTAAGTATTGAGATTGTTGTCAGTAAACATCTTTACATACTCTTGCTTGTTTGTTTGTTTGTAGTTAAGCACAAAGCTACACATTGGGCTATCTGTGGTCTGCTCACCACGGGTATCAAAACCCGGTTTCTAGCGTTGTAAGTTCACGGCTATATCGCTGTGTCAATGGGAGGCCATACTCTTGCATATAATCTATGAAGTTTCTCGGAACGTTCTGGACGATAAAAGTTTCGAATTTCTTAAAAACTTTAAAATTTTCCTTTCTTCTAAAGAATGGTATATTTAAAATCAGTTTTTAAATATGAAAAGATGTCAGTACTTTTTACTATTTACTTTATAGCAAAGGTTAAAGTGTAAGCCTCGATTACGTACTTTAGTTTATTTCTCATTAAAAAAATTCCAACCGAGATTTAAACGTTTTTTTTTATCAAAAGCTTTATTCTAAAGTGATTGAAGCCAAAATAAAAAGTTTCTCCTTGGTGACTCAGCGGTAAACTTGTGGGCTTATAACGCTAATAATCTGGTTTCGATACCTACAGTGGGCCAGATAGCCCTTTGTGTAGTTATTATAAAGATATAATGCTTTGTATTTTAACCCTAATATAATTTTTGTATTTAACGATAATAATTGCAGAGAATTAAAAATTTGTTGAATTCTAGAATATGAATCTTTAGCATATCAACCTATGTCTCGCTTTTAAGAATTCGATTCGAGCTTCTTTCAGTAAGAGTAAACATTTAAAAGGAAAACATAAATTTCGACAAACACTGCAAAGCAGAATTTATTCGAAGAAATAAAATCTTTATAAGTATTAAGAGTTGTTCTTTGACTACTCATCATACCACAATAGTTTGACACAGCTATATGGATTCAAGATCAACCTAAACTTCTCAACTGATGGCTGAACCTCGTGAGATATTATATGGTTTACAACCAATGATATCATTAACAGCGAAGGTACCCAACTAATATAACAACGCATTCTAGTCTTTATAAGCAAGAATGTAAGAAACATATATTGAATAAGAGTTGACATTTAGTTTGTTTGTTTGTTTGTTTTGAAATTAAGCACAAAGCTACACAAAGGGCTATCTGTGCTCTGCCCACCACGGGTATCGAAACTCGATTTCTAGCGTTGTAAGTCCGCAGACATGCCGCTGTGCTACTGGAGGGCCTTGACATTTAGTTCTGATCTTACTAGGTAGCTTGCTCTGATCGGAAAGTAATATTAATTGTATTACAATGTGCGACTATTAACGATCAAAAATAACATTTCGCTCATAAAGACATGCACTTAAATAATACAAGTAGTAATTTTTAATCAACGCAAACTTTACGTCTCTTTTTATGTAAATTATTATGCCGGGCTCATTGGTAGAAACAACAGAAATTGGATAATTAATACTGTATAAAAATATCACATAGTATGTTCCAATTTACATTATCAAAATCGCGTTGAAGTGAATATAGCATAAACATAATAAGAATTAAGTCAAGTTAGGCTTAGTTATAGTCTAACTTTTATATTACTATTCTCAAAGTGGTGTTGATTGATAAATAATTTTCATCCTTCATACATTAGGTATAAATATGTATGCTATATTTTGAGTTTAATGTCGATTTGGGCATAAATATATATATATATATATTTTCTTTAGAAAATCAGTTATTTAATTAATTATTACATTTATTTCAAGACCATCACTTAACCGATGTATTTCTCTATTCTTTCTGCTTAGTATATTTTTGATCTGCCTACCTTCAAATGCATGTTTTCAGCTTTGTTATCATTTTTCTCATATGTTATAGCACATCGTGCTTACCTAGTTCACATATCTTTTTTTTTACTCGTCACGATGTATGATTAAAGTTGAAGACCTCTTCTTTCACAGTTCTATTACATGAACTAAAACTAAACCAATGAAAGTCCTACACAACAATAATAGCATGTAGATGATATTCAAAGTCCACGACTATTAGATTTGTCATGATTTTATTTGTATAAATTTTACAACTGAGGATATAGCCGTTAGATACAAGTGGGGTGGGCTATAATATTAGACAAACAAAGAACGCAATGATAGGAAAAGAAATACGACAATACACAAAGAGAAAGAGTTCAAGAGGTACATAGAATTCTGCTTGTTTTCACAAATGTTACTTTAAAGCAAAATTCTGAAATTTGAAATGAACGAAAGCGTTTGACAAACTTAAAAAAATGAAAAATGAGTAGATAAATTAGTTAATTTGAAAAAAAAAACAATTTAATTTTTACATTATCTTATTGAAAACTCCGAAGCTACCCCTTCTAAAGTTTGCGTGTTTATATAACGAAATAAGCAAATAAAAACAAAATTATTCTTGATAAGGTATAATTTGTTGAATAACTTTATCTTTTATCAAGTTGTTATAATGGCAAGAATATTTCTAATATACATATGTAGACTTTAACTATGAAAGTGCTCTCTTAACTGGGGACCTAAACATGTTTCAAGGGTTATTGCACTTTTGAATAGAGCATGCACTGAAATATTTTTTTTCTAGCCACGACAAATGACCTCTAAGCGTGCATACAGTTTTTAGAATTTTATGCATTATTCATCTGTTAATCCATTTACGCTAGCAATGCGCAGATGTTAACGCACCCTCGTCCCACGAATGAAATAAAATGTATACTATTGTAGTGGTTGCTATATTTGTTGTCGGTCTGATGGTAATTTAACTCCATCTTGTATCTGATATGAGCATGTATGTTCCTTTTCTGTACATCGGGTGATATAAATTCTGTGCTACTCACCTATATCCGTCTTTATTCTCCTGAAGAAGAATAGTGAACTATTCGACAGCGCTCGAGTTTTGGGTCTCGTTTGAAAACCATTATATCCGTCTTTTATATTGTTGGTTACATTATTTGATAAAAACTCATTTACATGTACAAAACAGTCAGATTTTTTATTACATATATTACTCCATTTAAATATTCTGAATTTGTTACCGAAAAAGGGCAAGAAGACAAACGACGAAAACAGAAATATCTTTATCACTTTTAAATATTTCAATATTTTAATCTATAACAGATATATATTTAATATGGTACATTATTTAAATATTAATTAAGGAAGAAATTCCATCCATAGTATGATTTGAGCTTCACTTGATAGGGGAAACTATCATAATAGATTCAGCGTCTTAGACACTACTTAATCCCCTCATTTCGAAGATTTCCCTTGCTCCTAAGCCCTTAAGTCACTAGTTTTTAAGAAAGTGATCGTGTAGAGAAGTTTGTAATTACAATTATCCAGATATATTAATATATGTACAATCACTGTCAAATTAGCAGCATTCCCTAAATCAGATTATTATATACCAGTGGAATTGTTTCGTCCTTTTCCTCTTTTGGTTACTATATGTTATGTCTCTCTTCAGGAGGAAGAAAAACATCAAATTAGCAGCATTCCCTAGATCAGATTATTATATACCAGTGGAACTTTGTTTCGTCCTTTTCCTCTTTTGGTTACTATATGTTATGTCTCTCTTCGGGAGGAAGAAAAACATCAAATTAGCAGCATTCCCTAAATCAGATTATTATATACCAGTGGAACTTTGTTTCGTACTTTTCCTCTTTTGGTGATTATATATTATGTCTCTCTTCAGGAGGAAGAAAAACATCAAATTAGCAGCATTCCCTAAATCAGATTATTATATACCAGTGGAACTTTGTTTCGTACTTTTCCTCTTTTTGGTGATTATATGTCCTAATTTGATGTTTTACTTCCTCCTGAAGAGAGACATTAATCTGATTTAGGGAATGCTGCCTATATACCAGTGGAACTTTGTTTCGTCCTTTTCCTCTTTTGGTTACTATATGTTATGTCTCTCTTCAGGAGGAAGAAGAACATCAATAATAATTTTACCACATTTTCACTACTTATTTCTCTTAATCAAAATTGTATATGAAGTTGATGTTTTATTGACATGTAAAAGCGTTCAGATTTGTTCAGAAACATAAAAATAGTGCCAATCCATCATTTTGAACAGCTGTGACAAAACCCTAGATTTTGCCAAAATTTTTATACTAAATATGGAGTCAAGACTTTATTATTTAATTTCTCTCTCTAAACTGGAGTTACTAGCGTACCTCTATAGAGACAACCCGAACGTCTATATCGTAAAACTATAACCAACATTTACCTTTTTTTTTACCTTACATAACCTGATAAATCGTTAATATATACTAATCTTCTGTATATGATGTTATATATTTATTAAGTGCAACGTTAACAAACATCCTTTTGTTGTTTTTTTTCTATAGGGGTTATATGTTTTACAACTGTGTTCTTTCACTTGGGTGCACAGTTTTCGAAGGAATCTCTAGATATTTCGACAAAATCTTCCAAATTTAATAAGAGTTAGTAAGAATGCTGTTTAAAGTAAACGAAAATTTTGAATGTAAACTTTCATACTCATCTACTTTGATTAAAACATCGGTAGCCTGTAAAATCATTAAATTTACGGATTCCTGGTTAGCTCTCGATTACTTACTGTTAATGCATCTCTTACTTTATAGGATGTTAACCTATATCTTTCTTCTGCGCATTATGTTATGAAGCGCATAGATTATATCTTCTGCATATGGTATTATGTAGCCCATACTAATCACAATAATCCTATCTAACGTCCTCATTTTGTATAAGATGCTATTCAGCTCATACTTCTACTGGATTGATCCATATTATTATACTGTTTCTCTGTCACTATATATATATATATATATTATGTGATAGATCCTATGTTGTTGTGGACAATATTACATATTATTCGTATTCTGCATATATAATAGTAAAATGTCTTTCTGTCACTCTCTGTATTTTTTGAATGGTTAATCGTAGAAAAAGAATTATATATCAAATTGCTTCTTTTCAAGAGTACAGTATAGGAAAATTATTTATTTTTTTACTGCTCCTGAACTTTCATATCGATGTCAACATCGTTTCGTCAGTTTTAGTATGTGCTGACCGTTCAATCTAAGAAAAAACGTATTTCAAAAACACACACAAACGGGACTTCCTTCGTTGAATGAATGAAAAAAATCGAATATAGAAGCATGAACGGAAGAAACACATAGAAGAACGTGTTTGAGTATATATTTGTTGTTTTTCGGTTTATAGATATATATATATAATTTATTCATTTTTCATTTTGGTATTATATACATGCATGGTTTTGTTGTACTATGACGAATAAATTGATTTGAATTGAATATCTTCCTTTGACACTTCTTATAAAAATGATGATTGTTAAAAAGTACCCACTTCGGTAGTGGTCTTTTCTTGTGCTCAGTAATATGACAAGGAACGTTGGCATCCAGCGGAAAAAATATCATCGGCTACTTATCGAACCTGAGCACTCTATTGTGCTGGATGCACCCATTGCATCGAAGGACAAACATTTTTGCCAACAATGCGTTGCAGTAAGTCTCTTTTTCTTGACAACAAACGCAATGCAAGTTTCTTTATTGAAATAACACATAGAATGACAAAAGATGGTTGTAAACGGCCCACTAGACAATCATACCGCACATATGCTTTGATCCAAGGGATTGGGTTGATTGCACATTTCATATTTATTCTTCACTATTTTAAGGAAAATTACCGTTGAATTATTTCAATGCGCATCGGATAGTAAGAATATATAATCTATTCTTATACTGTGGCCACACCATTGGATAAGTTAAAGATTGAAGCTTATAACTCTAAAGTTGGGTTTCAATACTTGCAGTGGGATAAGCATAAATAGTCCATTGTGTAGCTTTGTGATTAACAACAAACAAAGTCATTCTACAGTGTACGATGTTAATCTATATTCATTTTATGCATATGAAGTTATTTAGTCTGTACCGCAAGATATATTTTCCAGTGTTGGTCTTTATGATATGTTATATAACAATATCCTATGGGTAACATGTGAGCTTATAGCCGACCTCTGTATTAAATAAAGTGATACATGTCATACGCTTACAGTATACAACTTCAACCTACACGTATATGATGTTACGTGTGGCGATAACTAGTATCAGTCTTCTTTTATGCCTATCATAATAAGAATGTTGTTAATATATATATATTCTAGATGAACGTTAGAAATTTCTTACCGAGTGTTAATATAGGGCTATTTAGTATTAGGTGATGACACTGTTACAAATATATATATATATATATATGTATATTAAACGCATTTTGAATAAATCAATCAAAGCCTCGTGTAATTTATTTTGCATTTCACTATTAGCAAACGTTCTGAAAGGATTCATCAGTTACAAATCTACAGTTGTACTGAAGTTAATTTTATTACAAAGATGGTTGCCTTTGATTCTGAGATAACTCTGAAAAACAAAAACAATTGCGATACCCTATTGATAAGCAAGTAAAATATTCATAAGAGAAAATGATATAATTTAGCAACTTCATGTTTGAGATGTACCTTTTGGATACTTCTTACTTACACCGATTGTGTGTGAGACAGAAACGTCATCGTGAACAAAAATGTAATGATTGATGATGACATATCACTAGTTCATATATTAAACCTTCAGACCTTCTGTTAGATACTTTCAAATTCAATTCTAACACTAAATAACCTTAATTTATTTAATTATACATCATCAACCATTTACTTTTATTTATTTTTTTTCAAAAGAAATTGAGCAGTTAATCTCAAATGCATATAATATATAACAAAAAGGGCAGTACGAGGGTAAAAAGGAAGCAATATATATGTGGATGAAAGTAAAATATAGACAGATCTTGTACTTCTTATTCATGATATTCACCAACTGACTTTTAATTCGTTGTATATCAGTAATGAATTACTATCAATACTCGTATTCACATCCTGGAACCCAAACACAAGTTGATTTAATGAGCCGTTAGTACATTCTATAGTCTTTCAAGTGTTCTAGTTCAAATAACTACAGAACAGGATATTGTTTTATGAAACACGAAGAGTTGGTTTCAATATCTATGTCTCTCTTGCAAATATAAAACAATCGTTCATATTTTCTGTAAGCTGATAGAAACCTAAAACACGAGAAGAAATGTACGTAAATACAATTATGCCTCAAAATATAATAAAACATACTGTTGTTCGCCGTTAAGAATATATTATACTCGTCATCTTGAGCATTAGTGCAGTTTCATAACCAAATATAAAAGATAACATGTAGCCTCTTTGAGAAACCAGTACCATTCATAGTCATTAAATATTGTAAGAAACTAACGCTTTCTGGAATTGTGGTTTGTTGGTTTAAATTTTTTAGATATTCGTACAAAAAAAACTCAGGTTTTATTTGGACTAGCCGTCCCTACTTTTCAATTGATAGAGTAGAGTGAAGAAAGCAAATCAACAGCATCTGCCACCAACTCTTGGGTTACTCTTTGGAAGGGTGTAAAATCGGTTCTTCATAAAATATCATTCAACAGATTGAACGTTAATGAAATGTTCCATAACTGTTTACATTTTCAGGAACGTGGTTGCTCAATAATATAAGCATTGCACATAAATATTGAGAAGAAATTAAATGGTTTAATGTACTATATTTGTCATCTTGAGCATTGGTGCGATTTCATAACCAAATGAAAACCACAACGTGCGTTTTCTTCGTAGATCTTTATATAGTTGTTCAAAGATATACACTGGGAAACCTTCAGAAATATAAGCATTTAAAGAAAAATCGATACAAATTAAAGATTTAGGTTAGATACTAATCATATAGCTTTTCGCCAAGCCGAAAACTGCAAATAGAGGTTTGACTTATGTTTATAAAATGGTTTTATCTGAAATATGATAAATCACTTTTCGAGTTTTTAACCATAAAGACCCACAGAAACTTCTCATAAATAGTGAATTAACTTATGAGCTGATCTTGATAATTATAAAAGATTTCTATCACAAAGATCATTACGGCAACATTAAATGTAGGATTTTTCATGCCTTCTAAATAATATTGCATCTTTTATGTGATAAAAAATACTCTCATTCCAAACTTTCAGCACATTACACCGTATTGCTATCACTTGTTGCTTTAAAAACAAATTGTGAAAATGTCCGTTATAGCTTAAACTGTGGTTGAAATTTGAAAACATACAATGTTTTCGATATAAAATGACTTTTTTTGTTAAACATAGAGTTCTTATCTGTAACAATTTAAATAATAAACGATAACAATTTTACTATATACTACGAGTCCATAACGTAAATTTATCGTGTTAATAATGTATTTTTTTAATTTTAAATATTTATTTGTTTGTTTGTTTGTTTG
>NW_013665723.1:741475-744924 GCF_000517525.1 Limulus polyphemus | reverse complement strand
GTCTGGTGTGACAGGGATTCAATATTTATTTAATATGAGGTGTGCGAGCTCAGTTGATATTATATTTTGCAATACATTAATTTCACCCCATTTTGCCTGAGAGAATACTAAAATGTGCTCCCCTTTTTTAAGGTTGTAAAACATTACTCAATGTTCAAAACCGTTATTTCTTGTTATAGAATAAGTCACATGATTTACAAAAAAATGTTATTTACAGTAGCATTATCCACATTCGTTAATGGGAATTTTTACCTTGATTTGCTTCCGACTGCATTCAATAATTGAAGATTGTTTTGAAAGTTACCGTTTTTATATTTCAAAGATTATTATCTGCGTATTTTTAGCGTTGTGTCTCGTAGGGTAAAACCTGACAGTAGATACGTATGTAGCTGATAGCATATTGTTACCTTAGTAATCGAAAATTCCTTTTTACGGTAATTAGTCGAATAAATTCTAGGAAAACTATTTACAGACGCATATAATGGAACCAATCACTATGTGTTTTGATAACCATTTATTTATATGGACAATTTAAAATACATCTTAATTTAACATAAGGTTACAGGCGGTAAGGTATTTGGATTTTGTTCATTAGCATGAGCGTATTGTATCTGACAAAGAAATTCAACTATTTTATGAAGTGTTGGTTAGAACTTTTCAAAGTTAGAAATAACTAAGTTTGTTAATAAACCTATGCTACAAAACCACTTGGTTGTTTGCGTACATCTTTTTTTTAATTTTTTTTGAAATGTTCGAGTTTTAATTAATTTGTCACGAAAGTAAAATGTTCAGCTGAGATTGTTCTGCAGAATATATACACATAAAATACCCAAAACAGTATATGTGTACTTTCGTTTTTATATACCGATCTCAGAAAACTGATTTGGAAGTTTATTTAAGTTTTACCAATTTGTTAATCTCTTGAAATTGGTTTAGTAGTATATTCAAAAATTACTAGTTCTTACCAATTTGTTAATAATCCCTTGAAATTGGTCTAGTAGTATATTTAAAAATTACTAGTTCTTACCAATTTGTTAATAATCCCTTGAAATTGGTCTAGTAGTATATTTAAAAATTACTAGTTCTTACCAATTTGTTAATAATCCCTTGAAATTGGTTTAGTAGTATATTTAAAAATTACTAGTTCTTACCAATTTGTTAATCTCTTGAAATTGGTTTAGTAGTATATTTAAAAATTACCAGTTTTTCAGATTTTTGTAAATGATTTGTAGGCTCATTAAAATTTTATCACTTTAAATTACCAATCACACCAATGTAAAACACATATTAAGAAGTGCTCTTATTACATTGAAGTGTGTTGATATAGTAAGTCATTCTTTTATGGGTAAAGTCAATAAATTACATAGGAAACGTTTACGTATTTACTTCGTAAATACATAGTTGTGAATTGAATAAACTTAAACACAAATAAACGTTTAGCTTTCGTAACTTTAAAGTAATAGTGGTGATATACAGTGTGAACTTATCGTATCTAACATATACTTACATATATTTTACTATGAGTTTATATATATTCACATATCCTTTCATAACATGTGTACATTTATGTAAAACTAGAACCATGCAACATATTTATACATACATACAACATATATACATCTATATATATGTGAATCACGAATTACCTTTGAGTAGTATACAAATAATACAGAATCAACACGTATATAAGTACCATCTGTCTTTTCTTTGATGTAACAGGTACGAAGGTGACCCTTTGTCTACGAAAAGAAGCAAATGGTAAGTCAGGTACATGGCAACATAGTAACACCCGCGTGAACCACTGTGTCGCACCCATTATACATGTCATTGAGATTCAGACCACACTACATTTGAGTCTGCAGTAACATTAAATTACTTTGCGCTAAATTCATAGCTGGAGGTCAGTATATCCTAAAACTAGTTCTTTTACAACCGAACATGCATTTATGTATATATAACACAGTTCAAAATATCATGTTCATCAAACACTAATATAAAACTTACGATTATCTAAATGCATGATACCCCTTGTTTACGAACAACATGGGAATAAATAAAACATCATATGAAGTGTATACATGTCTGTTTACGTTTTGTTGTTTTTCTATGGAAGATGTTAAGAACACTAATTTACAATGCTTTTGTGTAATGATGGGGGTTTCTTTCATCTGTGTCTGACAGAAACACGCACACAAGATTTAGAGTCTGGTTTTAGTGATTACGAAAAACAAAACTCTTGAAAAATCGCTGTATTACTTTCCCTAACTTGCTCCAAGAGGGCGTGGTTCGTCATGTCGTGGCGCCGAAATTCATGCAAACCCTCTCATTACATTTCCTTTAAATTTTCTCAATGCCAAGTCTCAGGCTTTTCTTTAGGCACGAAAAGACAATACAGATGTTTGTCAGCGTTGTCATCATTCGCCATTTATGTTTTGCTTCATATCACTCGTGTCGAAAGATGTTTTACTCAAACTAAGGAGAACTTTGAAGTGTCTACAGTCTATGCCTACATATTAATACTGTTGTATGCTGTATTGTGTGTACATACATATGCTTATAATTCTGATCGTCTCGATACTTTCATTTCAACGTTAATAACACCTCTTTAGCCTCCCCAAACGATAGTCCTTTTATCGTAATTCATAGCACACCTCATAGATAGCTATTATACGTTATAGTAAATAGCTATTTTGAACATATTTTATTTTTTCTCATAAGTCTTGTTTTCTCGGAAAGTAAGAAAAATAATTAAAACATAAAAGAGAAACAGAATAAACAGTTGTTTCGAAAACGTAAAACATAAGTTTTAGTCTTTTTACGTGTTAAGAATACAGAATTACAGCAAAATTATGTTTCGATAAGACAAAAACTACTGTATTATTATTATTTTATGACATGAAGAAAATTGTCCATGAAACACAGAAGAAAATGCACCCAATATAAAGAAAGGTTTGTTTGTTGTTAAAGCACAAAGCTACCCAACGGGCTCTCTGTACTCTGCCCACCACGGGTATAGGAACACAGTGTTTTGCCTGCAGACTTCCGCTGGGCCACTGGGCGCTTCAAGACGGTATCGGTAGTAATGATACTCTATGTAAATACTAAAAATAAAATTGTAACCAAAAATAAAAAACATCTTGCATATAGTAATGAATAATACATAAAAAATTTCGGACAAATAAATAAATAAAATCATTATCAAGGCATTATCATTTATATAATATTCTGTAAAGTAATGCGTTGAAATATCTGATTACAGTAGGCAGAAGAATCCTTTTGAGAAAATCCTTGTTGCAGAGCAAGAAAATAGATATTTAACACCATGCATGCAAATGTTGGGGATTACAAGTTATTTATTTGCGTAACATGTTCTAATGGTTTGTTTGTAATTAAGCACAAAGTTACACAACGGGCTATCTGTGCTCTGCCCACTACGGGTATCGAAACCC
>NW_013665723.1:718102-741465 GCF_000517525.1 Limulus polyphemus | reverse complement strand
ACTGGGGGGGGGGGGAGGCTGTTCTAATGGAAGCTAGAAGAACGAGAATTAATAAATAGATAACTAGCTAGACACTTTTGAATCTTTACTGTATATATATTTGAATTTTAAAGTAGGTGTAGATTATTATTTTGTTTTTATCTGGATAACTGTGTTCAGATTGATCGTGCTATCTTCAATCTAAGGCCTGCGATGTTGCCTGCCTGACAATTTGATATGTAAGATACCGATATGGTATTTTTATTTACATAATTTTTCCATGCATGTATCTGCGGGTCCAATCGCCATCATGCCGTGTGTATAATAGGCTAAGCCAATTCAGGTGTGGCCTGAACCTGTGTAGGGAGCGCCAGGGAAGGGAGAGAGAGATTCACTGATAACATCGACTGACCAGGTACCTGAGATAATCACGGGCGTCTCAAGCGGTGTGAGAAATTACGTGCCCATTCTTAGAGGTGGCAAAGTTCGACGTTCAAGGCCTATTTCAAGGACTGTATTAAAATGGATGTGTCATCTTAAGATTTGAAGAGTCCTCAAATGTTTTTATGTATTTGCTTAAGGTGAGTGTTCATCTTCTTCAAACGTCTGAACAACACCGTATTTCGATGGCTAGGCTGCCTGTATTGAGCTCCTTGATTTAGTTCTCGACACTGTGGTTCTATACGAATAGATATGTCAGACAAAAACTGAAAAGTCCTGTTTTTCAACAGTTTTCTAAGCGTTGTCGGGTTTAGTGGCAATTTCAGTATTCTAATCGAAACTTCTACACTTTTCTCGACTATTGTTTACACCATATCAATATATACTTATGTAATAGTACACTGAAATACTATTTGATATACATATATAACTGAAATCAATACATCTCTATCAAGCAAGTGAAGAAATTACAAAAAAAGAAGTAGATAGAGATTTTATACTACCTTTTTAGAGGAAAAATCTCTGTTTCTCTATTGATTATTGATAACTTTTTCTTTTAAATGGAGTAAGAAACTACTAATTTACGCTATTATTATAAATTAGTTTGTTTTGTTTTTAATTATGCACAAAGCTACACAAGGGCTATCTGTGCTCTGCCCACCACGGGTATCGAAACCCGGTTTCTAGCGTTGTAAGTCCGCAGACATACCGCTGTGCCACTGGGGGGCTATTATTACAAATTAGAAAACCTACCAGATCTTTTTCGAAATAATACTTAGCGTTTCAAACACACATAAATATAAAACATAATTAACATGATTTTATATACATATTTGTACACGTAAATTTTGTAAAGAAACTCAAAATTGTGTTAGTTTTAACATTTAAAGAAAAACAAGCGCCATACAACAACATATTTCTACTTTGCCAATTTTAAAGTATTTCAAAACCACGAAGTCTAAAAAATAACGTTATAAGTCAAATGAAATCAATCAAACAAAACTAATGTAAAAACAACAGAGTTGGAATGAAAGAATGAATCCCCTTATCTAAACGAAGTTATTAACATACTTAGGCGATGATACATCTATCAGATTTCATTCCTATTTACAAGCATCACAAAATTGAACCGGAACTTAAAATCTATTAGGAATGAATTCCACAATGTTTTACATTTAAAGTTACTCTTCACCGTCACAGCCAGCTACGAAAAAATAGTTACTCTTAATGAGTTAGAAAAAAACAACAACAATAAAATAAAAGCAGTTAAACAAAAACAGATCAGTAAGAGAGATAAATAAAATTTATTTCCTGAAGTTGGTATTCCAGCCCGAATAATAATCACACACCTGTATAAGCAGCATAATAAAACTTGACATGATTAAGATAATATACACTGTAAATTAGAGAAAGAAACTTGAATCTCACGTCTCTTAATTTTTATTATCTATTACATCACCCAACTTCTTCCCTGTTCAGTATGCTGTTAAAATAGGTTCACAGCTATATATACTATATTATGTAAACATACCTACTACCAAACACACATATGCTGGTCACCCAAGTTGACCTTGGCACATGGTATTAATATTCAACAATAATGATGCTGAATACATGAATATATCCAGTGTGAAACAAAATAAAAGAAACTCAATTTTTAACATAATCTTCCTTCAAGACGTACAAATTTAAAAATGGTTAGATAACCCTACTTAAGTTATAACTATTTTCTTATAGTTCAAGAATTTATATTATCACTATAAAATTTAATAAAAATCTTAAAATTATTATTGCTGTAGCAAATTCAGACACATTTTTAACACTATGTTTGTTCTTAATTGGATTATTTCGAAAGTGTGCAAAAATGAACGGTAAATTAACAATAGTAATGCAAATGGATAACCAAGAAATTCACACCACGTGCAATCCAAATGAATGGATATTTTTGTATTTTCAGTAGTTAACAAGCCTTACTTTCGCCTTTTAAGTAAAACATTTGTGGTGATGCTCTATCTGTAATTATAAATAAAAAAATCGAAGACCCAAAAAGAATATTATGCAAAAAATATTGTAACAGCTTAAAGGCAACATTTACAATCAAGAAGAGCACATGATTTCTCTAATAATATTATGATTAAACTATGACTATTTAAAGTTAAAATTATTTTAAATCTGAGGGAAATTTGTTTGTTTATTTGAAGTTAAGCAGAAAGCTATACAATGGGCTGTCTGTGCTCTGTCCACCACGGGTATCGAAACCCAGTTTCTAGCGTTGTAAATCCACAGAAAAATTGCTGTGCCAGTGGGGGGGGCTGAAAAGATAGAAATATAATTAAGTCGATATCCTTTAAATAGTTATAAAGCTAGGCCTAACACTTTAGTGACGTTAATATGAAACATACTCCACTTATTTGCCAAATCATAACACTTATAGCATATTTTCATAGGACGAAAGCATTTTATAATTTCATTTTAATAAAAATAAGTGAACATTATCTCCTTAAAGTTAAAGCCTGAAATTTCTAGCATAACCTCTCTATAAAAACGTATAAAATGCCGTAACTAATTAACAGTGGATGGACACAATGATGTTTTGTTTTGACCGATGATAGTTTCAAACAAATTATAGCAAATATTTGTACATCGGGTCTACAAAAACTTTGAATTTTTTTCTCACTTATATTAATTAAAAAAAACACTCTTCTAAATGGTTTCCAGTTGAGGATAATCTAATCTATTCGATTCCAACTAATCGGACTGTTTCGGCATATCACGAGTCTTAAAGTGAAATATATTTACAGTGTAATTTTAAATTACAGTTAAAGAAGTTACATTAGAAAAAAAAAAGAAGATCAAACAAAATTTTAATTTTAAATTATAAAAGCATAACTGAACAATTTTTCCAATGAGTTTTTGTTGTTCGTTTCTTAAAGAATGACAACCAAATTTTAATATCACAAAAGTTATCCAATATGTATAGATTTACATATTTTTGCTCTCAACGAGGTTGCATAGTTCTGTATTTCAATGACCTGCATTTCACATAGAAGAATGGATAAAGTATTATCTAGTCTCTGCTCTCAGCAAGGCCTCTGATTCAGCTCGAACCATCATCCAGTGAAAATATACTCATCCCAGTTTGTTTTTTTTCTGGTTGTAACTAAGAGAACTAGTATTCAATTAAGGAACACAACAATTATAATCAACACGTGTAAGACACTTCCGATGATGGAGGGCTTGAGAATTATGTGTTTAGTTGGCCTGGTTGAGATTGAATTGTTCATTCACTTTCTTAAAAATATACATTAAGCTACTTCAGACATGTCGATTTTAATCATGTTTCAAGGTAAAATTAATTTATCGTTATCATGTCTTTTCTATCTAAGATCTCCTCCCATCCGTATAGGTCTTTGTTTACCTGTTTTACCTCATTTTCTAGTATAACTAGTCATTTTCACCTAGTATTTCGTGCTTTGATGGTTTAGATATAGTTGCTTACATAGATATATTTATGGAAAAGGAGAATTGCATGCTTCTATTCACATGTTTTTAAAGCCGAATAGATGTTTGAATAAAATGTGAAACCTCTACTTTGGTACTCTGGTAACTGTTTTGTCAGACATTTTGTTTACCAAATGCCTAAAAACTGAAATGATGTTTTAAGTTAGATGCCGAGCGTGACACAGTGGCTAGAGTGTTTGGCTATGAATCTGCAGGTCTAGTGTTGGCGTCCCCTAACCGCAAAAAAAGAAAGAAAATCGTTCACGACACTTTTGGGCCATGGGTGCGTTATAGGAATGACGTCAAATCCTACTGATTCGTCAGATAAGAGTAGCCCAAGAATTGGCAGATGGTGTTGTTAACTAGTTTCCTTCTCTCGAGTCTATCAGCTCAAAATTAGAGACAGGTAGCACAGTTACCATTTAAGTAACTTTCTGCGAATATCTGAACACAAAACAAAAATACATTTTTATGTACATAATTTGAAGAGAAGAAAACGCAATCTTTTAAGTTGAACGAATGCTTATGTCAAGAAATTCACCTTTGTACTGTTTGTACTGTTGAAACATTGCATAATACTGTGTAGAGCTTTTGAACATTTAATATTCTACGATTGAATAGCATCATTTATGCGGGAACTTTATTATGTTTTTCGTATTTGGAATAAAGTAGTGATAGAAATATGTACCTGAGTATCATAAAATGTTAGTATAATTTTCTACATTTACTCCAACTACAATTAGATATTTTATAGCGTTTTTCTGTATATCGTAGTCTTTGTTTCAGGTACAGTCAATACTAAATACATTTTTCTGGTGCTGATAAAACTTAAGACATTGAATTTTGTGCAAATAAATAAGTATTCGTGAAAATTAAGATTTTAAACAGGAGAAAATTTTGTAATAACTTTTGTTTTTATTTGCGCTCTAAGTTATTTATTTACGATGGTTTCGTTATTAAAAGTCCCATTATTATCTTTTTTAATGAAACATTTACAAGAAATGAGGGTTTTCAATTTTGCACATAGCTTTACTATACATAGTATTTACCCAAATATGAATACTTGATATTTATTCCACTATACATAATACTTACCCAAATATGAATATCTGATATACATTCATTTATCAAACACAAATATAATAGAAGATTTTAAGATAGTAATTTTAGATATTTTGATGATAATAAGAACAGTATTATAAATAGCAAATAAAGTTTGTTTAGTATTAATTTAATAATAAATCCCTCCGATAACAATTTATAATAAATTTATGAAATTAATATTTCGCATTGCATAGAAAAAGAATAATATAATTTGAAAGAGGCGAAGATTGGTTCTGAAATAATTAGATATTAGGATTAAAACATTAATTCTGAATAGGATAATAATAAATATATATAGTATAGGCCATATGTAAGTTTATTTCTTATAATAATTTCTTAAGTCTTGCTTGTTTCTTAGAACCTGTTAATGGTTGCATTTGTTGACTGCTGAAATGGCTCAGAGGCTTACCAAAGAGCAAAATAGATTTGTGCTGAAGGCGTGTGGAAAACAAAGAAAGATTGCCATTGTGTGTAAATCAGTGAGAAAAACGCTTTGAATACTCACTTTGAGAAGTAATATGTATTTTAAAATAACATAAAACTTGTTCAATCACCTATGTTGTTTTAGTAGTAGCACATTTTATTTTGTATTTCACACCTGATTGAATAAACCATTGGTTCATTAATGGGTAAACTTTCTTATGGGCAATTCTGTATATACAATTTTTAGCAATGAACCTACAAAATATGTAAGTATTGAAGAATTACTAAAACGTGTGATTACAATATTACAGACATTGAAAAAGAAGATCCCGTCTAAGAATCTATAATATCAATATCATTTATAAAACACTAGAACAGTATGTATTATAAAATAATATTTCAAAGAGTTTAAATGATTGAAGAATAAAAATGAAATATAATACTTAATGTAAGGCTGTAACGATCAGATACTAGTAGAATATAAATTCATTGATAATTATAATCTAGCAATAATAATAATAAAACACATGTGTAAATAATTAATAATTAGGCTTAAGTGATCATATGGATTACTAGCAATGACAATGAACAAATTAAAGTATTATATGAATTTGAATTGGAAACTAATTAAGCTAGAAAAGTATTGAAAAAGTTATTCAAACGGTAGGAAAAGGATAAATCTCATTCAGTCATTTAATAACATACAATATAGTTAGGCATTTTATTTCTTTGTCTTTCTTGTTGCTAAATTTTATTTTAATTTAAGATAAGATTGCCAATTTCCTACAGTGGTTTTAAGAGTTATTGTTATAACACGAATAAAAAAGACACTTTAATGCAAAAAATGGAACAGAAGGAAAATATAAAATGTTTTAGTCATATATTTTAAAAATATGTAGTTGCTTTGAGAAATAAGAGTAATCATTTTTCCAAGATATTGATTCAAGAAAACTTCTAATGTATCCATAACCATCTTATGCGTGTAAAGAATAAAGAAATGCTAACCCTAAACTCATTTTCTACTTTTAAAATAGTAGTTTTTTAGAATGAGTATTTATCCATAAACAATTGCAGGATTTTGATTCATACAATAAATACAGTGTGACACTCCATAGATACAGGCAATAAGTGAGCCAAACAGTAATGATAGAGTGTGTAGGAAATAAGCTATGGAAGAATGTATGCAGACAAAATATTAAAAGAAAAAGAAAAACACTAAAGTTTATTGTCTGTCAAAGTCTCACAACTCAGAATCGCGTAACTAGTATATCAAAGACCATATACACAATTTTATTGACAAATTACACTGAAGAAGAGTGTTTGGCAACCATTATTGAATATTTTAAGTTTAGAGAGTTAAACGAAAAATTATAATTTAAGAATTACGAATAATAAAAACATTTAAATTAGTTACACAAAACAACTCGGCACAGCAGAGCCTATTGGAGTTTGATAAAGTATTGTAAGTTGTATTATTGTGGTACTTAGTGCTGTTAACCGGTTATCCTTTCTTGCTATGAATGCATATGCTTACATGTACATATTTATTTAACTTCTTTAAAGTCTAAACCACTGATAGTGTAAGACTGAATAACCTGTAATTTGGCATCTGTTATATTGTATTTGAGGGAAGGACGAAAAAATGGGACTAGAATTCGTCATCTTGTGTCTTAGCATTCCAATTATACAGGAATTACCATTTTATTCCATGGACCTGCTTCTTATGCAAAGTATAATTCTCACCGTGCAGAATGACATTATGTCACTGTCTTCTTCTTTTTTTATCTTTTGTACCGATTCTGCTGCTGAAGTGTTTGCTATTTTATTCGGAAGAGTTCGAACACAAAATCAGTGAGGATGTGATCATGCTTCATAAGTCAACCAGAGGATTTAACTGATACTCATTCAAGTTAATTCATTATTCTTTATACTTGGCACTTCAATTTCTTATCAATACCAAAAGTTAAATTTGCATCTATTGCCCAATATAATTTTGTTTGCTTTCTGCTTTAATTAAACATTTTTTTTTGTCGTTTATATTCTATCATCTTATTACTTTTCAGTTAATAAAGCATGGTTTGCTTCATAGCTGAAGAGTTCACTCTCATTACTCACTTAATAACCTGACATTACTTTCCTTCTATAGAGCCCTTGATTATTTGGTTTGGTGACTGATATCTATGCACTTCATGCTTAACTATTTTAGTTAGTTATACAACAAGACTAATAAATTGTATTGATGTTGGGGTGATATGAATAATAAGAGTAATGCTGCTGGTATTAACTTAATAATTTATAAAAACAAAGGCAAGGGAACTATTGATTAAGTGGGGACGTTAGGGCAAGAAACTTGATGGAATATCTGATCTTGGTAATCGTGCCAGAGATTAAAATATGCCTATAAATAATTTATTGTGCAAAATTCATAATATTATTTACTACCATAGTTTTTTTTGTAACCAGCAGCAAACTCCAGATCCAAATCCAACAACTAAGTAAAGCAAAAACAACAACGACATAGATGTGAATGTAAATATTAAATGAGTTCTTCTTTGTCAAACGAAACATCTGATGTCACGTTTGTTTCAATTACAGCCAACGTTTAACATTCACATATTGCAACGTTAACTTGTGGTTAGCCATTCCAATAAACCGTTCACCACCAAACTACCCAAGATAACAGCACATTGCTAATAATGGATGATTGGCAATTATATCTGCAGTATGCCATAATCAGTGTTTTAGTTTCGAAGTATATTGAAAACAACCACAAAATTCCCCCCAGAACTAACTTTAAATTTACACTAGTTTTCATTATAATATTTGTCATGTTCCTGGTAAGTCTTTGACATGAGTATCTATGTTTGTGGGTAATATGTACGGTTGGTGTTGAACTTCTTGAAAAAAAATCGTTGGCAATAGACGTGGGTGAGTTACAATCACATATTGGAGTTTACTGTCACACACACATTTTTCAATTTCCGCTAGGATTTTTATTTCATATCAAATAAATACAATAAACACTGATGGCTAACCCAACTTCCTAATTGGAGTACAGTATTATACAGATGTCGATACATTATTTTGAAGAGTGGCAGTAATACAGAGGGTTGAGTACGTTATATTAAAATTATTTTTGATTTGCAAATCAATAAGCCACCTAACAACCACGCGGTGGAACAACATTTATAAAAACTACATTCTTACATTGTTTGGCGTTACATAGGTAGTGTGATGCCACTGAAGACTGATTGCTTTTGGGAAGGGTATATATCAGCCCTTTCCGACGCAACATATTCATATACTGAGATCACAAAGATGTGCTCAGATCAAGGATTTAGAATATCCAGGACGAGGATATCTCTTATACTTAATGTGATTGGAAAACAAAGTAATATGGATATACTTGTTTTGTAACATGTGAGAACCCACAAACACAAAGGTCAGTGGCAAAAGCTGTCTACGTGTCCCAAGCAACAGTACGCAATTTAATCAATAAGGATCACTGTCTAGAAAGGCGACATAAGTCACGTGTACACAAGTTGCTTCCTTCCACGAAATATCCATTCAATCATCGCATATATCAAGAAGTTGAAGAATGAAACGGGCATTAATGCTATTCCATACGAAGACATGCCGGTAAAGTCGTCAATATATTTCTGTTGGATCAGACTGTTGAAACTAACGCTTCGAGTCCATTTTCCTCGTACACCAGATGGATTATGGAAAGCAGCAGGGAACAAGGTGTGCTTTGAGCATGACAGTCTTACGACGGGGCCTTTTACAATGGAAATTATGCTGCAGAGTTATTGAAAAAAATTCATGGCCGTCAGATAGAAAACGATTGGACGTTGCAGCATGGAATGTAACGACATTGTGATACTCCATAGTCATTTAATATAATGTATTCAACCTCTGTGTATGTTGTAGCATCTGTAGGCTGTATTAACCCAACTGATCAACATAATTTTATAACTAATAACTTCTGATCAAAAGTAAACAGACTATATAGAGCAGAAGGAAATATCAAAATATGAATTTATGAAGCCTTTTTATGTAACAAACTGACAAGAATTACATTATGTCACGAATTAACATACAAGAAAGCTAGATCTACAACGATTACTATGCATTGAATCATCAGTTGAGTACCTTCACTAAAAATGATCTTTTGGCAGTAGGCCGTAATCCCAAAAATATCTCATGTGGTTAGAAGATTTGGATGACTTCTAAATCGATATACGAAGCTAAGAATGCAAGCTAAGCTTCATTAGAGTAAAACAATCAATATTACAACAAATAATAACTATAATGTTACAAAGTACTACAACAAGTAATATTAACAAAACAAACTTGAAATAAAGGGGGTATATGTCATTACGCAATAAAAGATAAAAACAATTGTTTGGTCCTAATATAAACACAAGTTTACCAGTGCAACAAAACGTGTATTAATAAGCCTTTATATATTTACAGCCATGCGTATCCGAAGATACATAAAGGTGAAAAAAAACATGAACAAATGAACTCTGATCGGCTGTAATGAGTTTGTTTGTTTTGAATTTTGCGCAAAGCTACACGGTGGCTATCTGCGCTAGCCGTCCCTAATTTAACAGTGAAAGACTCGAGGGACTCATCACCCACCGCCAACTCTTGGGCTATTCTTTTACAAACGATAGGCTGTAATGAGAATAATATCAGTGTTTTTACGATGATCCATAAAATGTTTAAGCTGGTTGAAATACTTTATTTGAAGTCAGTCTGTCTATTCTGCAGTTTTATGTAGTCGTTTTATACTTTTGTATATAGGCTACTTGAAGTGAGTAGACTATTTCAGTTTGTGCTGTAAACATTTGATAATTACCTACGATGTTGACAGGGAAACAGTGAGTGCTGTTGTTGACTAGCAGCGTTCTGTCAAGTCTGTCAGTTCAAATTAGGGACATATATGCGCTTGTAGTCCTTGCGTAGCTTTTCGCCAAAATTCTACATAGAACAAACCTTTTTCTTAACTACAAATTAACTTTGTCAAGTCAAATATATAAAGAATACAAACATGTATTATGTTAACAATAGAGGCCACGTAAAATTATGACGTACGCTTTCAATTCCAGACAAGTTTCTTCTTTATTATATATCAAATAAAAAATAACTACATGTAAAAAACCAGATGAATAGGTACACATAAATATGATGTCAGTCAAAATATGTTCTGTAGAACAGTAATTTATGTTTATTGATTGTCACATGAAGTTTTCCAGTAAACCTATGATCTAGAGGGAAGGGTGTTTAAGTTATTTTTTGTTATAAGGAATTAGATAACTGGTTGCACCAGTTCGTCTTTCACGTATATCATTAAAATTTATTTTGAACATCGTTTCTGATATGGTTTATTTGAGACATTTAAATAACCTAAGTGACATGTGGCAAATTGAATGATAGATTGGATTTCATATATAGTTTCAGTGTCTTAAAGAGATTGAGTAACTTAGAAGAATAAATGAGCAGTGTCAATGCTACTTATTCTGCAAATCCTATATAAATATAGGTTCACTCTGGTGGTCAAATGACAACTATAAATACCATACGTATAACCAGTTTATAAAGAAAACAGTTTTTCTTTTGTTACACATTTCGTTACCTACATATCGCTACGTTTATATTTTAATTTTTTTAAATTTAAAACACGGCTATTTCTGTCTGAAGCTAAGAATATGCGTAAATTATATAATATAACAATACCAAACTACTTGAATTTAACTAGCACCTCAAGCGCTAGTTAAATACCTTTATTTATCAAACTGCATTGTACTTTTATCATTTTCAAATATCTAGCAATGTAAAAATAATATAAATTTATTCAAATTCAATCGCTTTCTTTAATTATTTGTGCTGAGACGATTGTAAAAATCTAGAAATTTTATCTTTTTTTAGAATACATATAGATTTTTATATCACTAAAATAAAAAACATAATCAAATTACACACTTCTTACGTTGTTTATTTCATTTTAAACATGATTATCATTCTAGTTTTAAAAATAATTAACTATTACTTGCTTACTAAATAGTGTTTGTGTTAACTGCTGTAGTGATGCTGATTTTTTTACCCAGCCCTCTGAGGTAAGCAATTTATATTATAAAAGGTATATTATTATTATGACCTAGTAGTATGCTATTCTAATCACTGGAATATTTAGACTGTTGAAATATAAATGTTTCTTTTAAGAAAACTTCTTTTGATGTTCAGCTGTCTATTTTTTATTTCATCATGACATAAAGCTTTCTCATTGTTGAAGTGTCTTGTTAGATAAAGTTTGTTATAACAAAACTAAATAAGTAAATGAATTAAACTGATATCACACATAGACTTCTAGTACTGTCAAGAAACGAATCAACAGAAAATTGGTAACTAATAACTTGAAATTAAATACTCATAGTCATCTATTCAGTATCTGATTAAGAACAAAACATATCTCTGAAGTCAATGAATATATATTTGAAACTTACTTAGTAGTTATGACATCATTTGCTATATTTAAGAGTTTCAAAACAATGGTGTTTGTTGCTATGCCTGTCTATATAGATAGTCTATAATCTTATTCTTGAGTGGCACTATAACATTTCTGTAGAAGTTCATAGATATTAAGAAATATGATAATAATTACAATATTCAAGCATTGTATAAAGTAGGTTGTTCTTGTAATAAAGTGCTTATTAAAAAAGATGGAAATATAAATGGCTTCAGTAAATTATTGATTTAATTATATGTTGTGATTTATTTGCAGTTTGCCAAGAAAAACAAAGAGCATCAGTACAAAAGTACGTGAGAGTACACCCGACAATGTTGCTTCAGATCCAATTACCTCAAGTACAACATCTCTACAGAGCAATGCTAAAGATCGTCTACTCTTAAATACTACCTACCATGCGAGTAATAATCTTGCAAGAATAAAAATAAAAATTTAAAATAACACTTGAACATTTGCACGGCTAGGAGAAAAAAAAAACAGACGTTTGAAAGAAACTGCTATTTCATTAAAGGTAATTGTGCAAGCTCTGTAAAAAAAAATAATAATAATATCCTCCAATGGTTTTGATTTGCTGAAAAACACCTTTTCTGATACCCTTCTCGGGCATCACTTATTAACAGCGATTTTTGGTGATATTTTATTTCATCAAACCCCACAATCTTGTAACACGCACTTAAATCTTACTCTACTACAGTAATCTGTTATTCGAAAGTGGTATCAAAGCCTTAAGGTGGCACCAGGCTTTACACAAGAATCATTTAATATACTACATTAAGTAGTAAAAAAAAAAAGAAGAAGGAACCAGTAAAGTTATTTGTGCTCTAACCATAGATGAAAGAACCACAAGAAAACACGTGAAGCTAGGTGGAAGAAATTTCTTGACCATGTTGCCATTCGTGCAGATACAGAAGACGGCACAACTCCTCTTGCCATCGCTGTATTAGGTTTTATGGATGTTTCTCTGAGCAGTAACCGGAAGGTGCTTATTGGCTGTTTTTTATTAATGGCATTACAGGACGAGAACAAGCAAACGTGGTGAGAATATATCTACAAAAACTGTCAGATATTGAAATTAAAAATGTGGCACTTGCTTATGATGATCCAAGTTGCCACTTCTTCATGTTGAAAGAACTGGGTGCGAATATGTCGGTAGAAACCTTACAGCCAGTGTTTTTTTACCCTAGCGATGAAAATTGAAAAAAAGATGTTATATGCTACATGTACTACATGCTCAAGCTAATTTAAAACACTTTTTCACATTAAAAAATCTAAATATGGAAATGAGGAATCTATTAAATGGCATTCTTTGCTGATTGACACGAATTGCTAGATCAAAAGGGTTTACATCTAGGAAATAAATTACGATCAATTCACATTCAATGGCACAAACAAAAACAAAAATAAAGTTAGCTTTGCAGCACAAACTTAAGTTCAAATGAGGCAGATGGCATAGAACTTTGCAACAAGGACTTGAGCTTACCTAAATTCAAGGGAAGTAAGCCTATAGTTAAACTTATAAGAAGATTTCATAGACCCTTTGATTTGTTCAACTCCAGAAATTCATTTGCTAAAAAATTATAATTGGCCGATGAGAAGCTCTAATTAGTAATTTTGGAAAACTTTTCTAGTAGAAATAAAACATTATATGTTTCAGTTAACAAATATCACTGGACAAAGAACGTATGTAACTTGACGTAAAACACCACTATTAAATTTCTAACTACAATCAAGTGTGTGTAATATTTATGTGAAACTTTAGTGCCATCATCTTCACCCTCCTTGAAGAATCTGATGACATAGAAATTAAATGCGGATCACTTGGAACTCATTTTCGCTAGTGTTAAGTCGTTTTTTCGACAATTCATACTTGCATATAAAAGGTTGTTCATGCGTCAGAAAATAAAAACAAAAGAGATTGCACTGCCCAAGATAAAAAATAAATAAATTCTACATGCCATAAACGATCGCATTTCCTAGTGGTTCTACAGATGTATTAGACATGCGTGTTTGTTTGTTTGTTTTTGAATTTCGCGCAAAGCTACACGAGGGCTATCTGCGCTAGCCGTCACTAATTTAGCAGTGTAAGACTAAAGGGAAGGCAGCTAGTCATCACCATCCACCGCCAACTCTTAGGTTACTCTTTTACTAACGAATAATGCAATTGACCGTCACATTATAACACCCCCACGGCTGAAAGGGCGAGCATGTTTGGTGTGACGGGGATTCGAACCCGCGACCCTCAGATTACGAGTCGAGCGCCTTAAACCACCTGTCTATGCCGGGCCAGCCATGCGTGTGATTCCGAAGATGCAACAAATTGCACACATCTTTCTTAATATAAGAAAGAAGCTGTGGGATATATGACTGGTTATGTAGTCAAAACGACATTAAAATAACGCATTATACAGATAATTTGGAGGCTTTGACAAATGAAAATTTTGTAAACTTGTCAATTTTACAACAAAGAAAGCTAAAGGTGGTTTGGTAAAGGAATCAGCAAATATAATCAAATTATTTCAGGCAACAGAAAGATGTTTTGAGAAACTTCTGAAGTCAACAAATTGTGAAAAAAAGTGAGAAAACTTTCTAAATTAGTTTTATTTAAACATCAGTAGTTTCAAACTATATGGAGTATAAAATGTTTGTACAACATCAAAAGTGTATAGATTACTTTGCAAACTTCGAAATGTATATAGCACATTTATCAGTTAATTATTTTACAATTTGTGAGATTAAATGTAATACTTTATTAGCCTACTTGCTTAAATATATATATGCTATTCAAAATAACAGTATTGGTAAATAATCAAATGCAACACTGAATACGTTTGTGCTATCTCAATAATAATATTTGCATTGTGTTTATACTGTATTTTCTACTTTACCACAGACTTTTAAGGATGTTTGACACCATGCATACCTGGTTAAGTAGTTGATCCTCGCCATCTCTATCGTTTTAAGTGTGATCGTGATAAATAACGTTTAAATTTTCCTGTGCTGTAAAATGGGTTGGCTTTCACGCCAAATAAATGAACCATTCCGATTCTAACGACTGAGTTACTAGGGGCAATAGCCAAGTCGAAACACATGTAAATGTGTTCCGGATAACAGACTCGTGTGAGATCATATAATTAAATGAACATTTATATTCTGGCCCATGAATGGCGTATACCCCATTAGTGTATGTGAACTTGCTAATCTCAAACAGTCACAACAATGTCGTGTTTTACAGCCTGACCTTAAAAGTGCTCGTTTTCTTAATAGAGTTCGTCGTTTTCAAGTCTTTTCAAATAAAATATTTACTGTAGATTTCACTTTTTGTTTTCTGTCTTAGCATGTCCATATTTGTCAATTTATTAAGCAAATATTTGAGTTCCAGAAAAAAAAAGTCCACACTTTTGTGCTCGTAAAATCAACAATGTTTTAATAACCCAGTTTCTATCTTTAGTTGTTAATTTGAACGTTTGTTATTGATTGGTATCCTATACTTAATATATTATTCTAATTAAATTTAATGCTATTTATACCATGTTTATTTCTTAACTTTCTGTTTTAGTTCTAATACATGTACACAAGTTTCGCCACCTACGTAAACCGAGCTATAGAGCTTTGATGGTATTTTTATTGAAGTTCTACACATAGGCCAGAAACAAGAAGCATCACAAACACACGCATATAATAAAGATTAAAAACAATAATGAAAAGTATATGAACTCGATCAGCAAAACGTGACTAACATTCTAATGGGGTGGAGGAGTAGCCCCTATTAGTTTTAACTCTTTTCATGTGGAATATTATTAATATTAAAATTAGGATCCAATATGGGTGCTTCAGCCCACAAACGTCCCACACCTAAGCTATACTTTATTGTTTGCACCGACTTGTTGTAAGTTATTATTTTTAATAAAATATAAAGATAAGTAGAAATAACAATGAAATAGGTTATTAAAACATACCACTGGGTTGATAAGAACAATATCTACTGCGGTTGACGTTCCAGACCTAATAATAATCAAAAGTTCCATTGGGATTAAATAAAACTTAAATTGATAATACTAAAACAAACTATTGCAAAAAAAAAAAACAACAACAACAACAACAATAAAAACCACAATGACTTACTCCTTTATTGAGGTCAGTTGTAGCCCCACAGTTAGTGTGTCCTAACTATGAGTCCGAGGGTTCATGGTTTTTGTCCCTTTGCCGCATACTGCACACGTAGAATAATTTATTTTGTGCCATTTATGATTTAACTTAACTAACAAATTAAAATTGTTTGTCAATGCAGAAAAATAACTTTGAAATGTAAATGATGATTTTTCAAATTATTTTCTTTTTCTGAATGAAAATTGGTGTTTCCATTCTATACTGTAATATGTTTGGTTTGCTGTGTCAGACAAACTTCTATGTGCAAGAAACGACAAGTCATTAATAAAAATAAAGTTGATAGTTGTATTTAAAATCAGGTATGGCTAAACTCGCATAGTATTTATGTATCTTTAGCGTAAAAAGTCTAAAAACAAACAAACTTTACAGTTTAGATTCATATTTCTTCTTTGAAAGAATTATTGTTGCTTCTGTTAACCTAAAACGCTTTTTAAATGTAAGCATAGATAATTTAAATACGAGCAAAAAAATATTTTGATAATTTTGTCATTCATATATAAACACATTATTACTATGTCACGGATGAACCTTTAAAATCTACATCACAAGAAGAAGTACAAATATAACACTACTTTAACTGTTTTCCCAAGATATAATAAGGTATTTATTGTTCTATGGTTTGTTTTTGTTTAACACTTCATGGGAAGATGTAAGCATATGAATCATCACGCTAGTCGAGTTAAACTGAAAATCGTGCAAACTTAATTCAAAAAAAGATAATTATTAAATGAAAATATAGTTACAGTGTACCACGCTTTTAAATTAAATAAATATTTTATTTCATGGTAAAATACAATTCATTTTATTGTACTTTAATATATAATCAGTTGAGAACCAGAGTTTGTACAGTAACTGCTTCAGTCAAAAGGAACCACCCACCAGTGGCATAGCGGTATGTCTGCGGGCTTACACCGCTAGAAACCGGGGTTCGATAACTGTGGTGGACAGAGCACAAATAGCCCTTTGTTTAGCTTTGTACTTAACTACAAACAATCAAAAGGAACCTAAAATTATTCTATGTATTTTTTTATGAATTATACTGCATAATAATGGAATATTTAAATAATATATTTTAATTATTGTAGTTTTTATTTAATATATAATAAAGCCTTAGGCTTAGGTTTCTAAAATTATTCCTATATACATTTCTGGAATCTCGGACCTTGTGACAGCAATTAGCATAGTATTTTCTTATTTTTGCTACCCGAGAAATAAGAGAAAGGTTATAGTAATTATCACGATAAACCAAGATCATAACCAGAAACTTGGAGAACTGTTAGTTGAGCATCACAAGAAAGCTGGAGAGATGAACGATAAATATGGGAAGTGCGGGTACAAAGAGTTTAGCAGTTAAAGATAAAATTGACACCAAATTCTAGAAATATGCAGACAATGTTGTACATGCGAAAATTACTATTGTACAAGTGCTACTGAAATAACCATATCCTACTTTGTTGGATAACAGACGATCTTAGTAACTTCACATAGAGCTATCGTAAGTTCTAGTTATTACTGTATGCGGATAAGAAGCTTTGAATCTCAGAAATAGAAAATACAATCGTATTTCCTAAACTGAATTAGCACGCACTATTTTTTAACTGCATGGAAATTTGAGTATGTTTTCTTAGAAAATACTTTTCTTATATTTCCAAATATCATAAACATTAAACATTAAAACCTTCTATACAGTTTTCTGCGTCACCAGTTACGTTAGCTGAGAATGCATTTATTATGTTCATAACTGGAGTAAAAATGCATTTATAAAGACTGATTAATTAATTTGTTGTCTTTTATAAAGGTACAACGGCCGATAAAAAATGTTTATTCTTAGTTTAGTTTCCCTTACTTTATTTCTTACTTGTTGCATTTATATCTATTTTATATAAGATAATAGCTATCAGTCAAAACTTTATGGTGATGCATATTAATCAATAATTCCAGATTAAACTAAAACATTCTGTATAATGCTTAGGTGTGTGTGTGACCTTCCAAAATACATAACAATAAAAAACAAAACAGGCTTATAGAATTGGCGTTAGTGACATAAATATAACTATAAATATAAGACTACTTGCCTGATGAGGTGGCTTGTATGTATTTAGACATATGTATTGTATGTATATTTTTATTCTTGAGTAGTATTATGAATATCGATGGATTAAACTTGGTGGTTTGTTTTAGATGAAGAATAATGTGGACTTTTGGATCTTTTCATCGGTAATTCCGTTTAACAAAACGACATTTCTTTAATAGTCAATCATCTTCTAATAAAACTGACATAGACATTAATATTTGTAACTAGATGTATTTTTAGGTCAATAATTTTATACAAAAAAACTTAAATGTATTATCCGGATAAAGTCAGTTTTGCTAAGATATGTGTTTTTGAAATCCTGTTATGAGTATAAGTGTTGTTCTATCCACAGAACAGACAGCATTTGCAAAGATAATCAGCGCAGTAAGATCAAAACAAATACATAATACAGTGCAGCATACTTAGTTTCTTGCAATCTTTGACCCCAATGTTGCCAGTGTGAATGATTAAGATAAGGTCAAAGGTTTATAACTTCATAATTCATTTCAAGTATCTAAGACAAATCACTGTCAAAGACACGAAAGTATGGCTTAGAAGTTGTACTTTTTGTTTTTGCTACCTACAAAAAGTTTTATGTTTTTCTGCCTTTGTAAAATACGTGATATCTATAGCCCAACTTTCAGATGAAACTAAAACCTAAAATATTTTTCTTGTTAAGTTTATCAATGTGCCGATCAGCAAATAAACAATAAGAAATACTATAAAAAGATGAAAATTTAAAAGGTTTAGTGAGACCTTTAAATATATTAGCTGTGAAATGATATTTATATGATTGTTAAAAATGAGAATATAGTATACATTTATAAGCGATATGTAGACTACAAGCACACTGACACACTTACAAATATTTCGCTCCCCAGTGGCACAGCGGTATGTCTGCGGACTTACAACGCTAGAAACCGGGTTTCGATACCAGCAGAGCACAGATAGCCCCCTGTGTAGCTTTGTGCAAAAATACAAACAAATACAAATATTTAATATGTACTGTCCATGTCTGATTTTGTTACATATTAGTTTTATTTTCGTGTTTAATTTGAAACGGGTGTTGTCAAATCTAATAGTGAAACAAGGTATTTCAAAATGTGAATTTCATTTATCTTCTCTCACCAAAATAAAAATAAATAAAAAGCCATAAATTTCGATATATTTTAAGTGATCTTCCCTTGGAATGCCAGTGTATCAGTGTTGGTTGCACTTGGCATTATGTCGTTTCAGTGCAACATGAAAAAGCTGTTGAAGCAACCTTCGTGAATAAATACTAGGAGAGATCTTTTTTTTTTCTATGAAACCTCGAAGCCCTATCACATGACTATTGACTAAGATAACTAGCACAACGATAGTGTGAGTTTAGAGTATCGTAATGTAGCTTACAAAGAAACAAAAAAAGAATGTATATTTTACCCCTTGAGATGAATTAACCATACAACATACACAGTTAAATCAAAAATATCTAAACTTGTATTATTCATTATACTCACATAAATCCGGGGTAAGTGATAGTTAACAGTTAACTTTGATATTTATACGTAATATAAATCATATAGTTCTGGGAAATTACAATTTATATATTCCATACTTAGCCACAATTGTTGTTTTAAAAATTACAAATATTTTGAATATTTATTTTATAAGAACAACTGCTATCTCCAACAGTAATCCAATAAGTATCGTTTAAGCAAGTTGTTTAGAAAAGAGGCCACGCATTCAGTAATTGAACAGGGGAAATATAATATAAGATTATAAGTTGTTAACGAAGAGAGGACAAGAAGAATACAAGCTACATATAATGTTTTTTTTCTTTCTAAGTTGAATTATATTTTATTATCACGCTTCTCTGCCATTAAATGTTCCTGCTAATGTCCTTGTGTGCTGCCCTCTGTTGTTCTTAAACTAAATTATTTGTTATTATTTAAACGATCTATAAAACTTTAATGAAATATAGTAACATTCACCAGCAAAACGTTTTCATCGTTATTCGGAGATCATCAGCTGTATTTTATACCTAACAGTCCCCAATTTTAAAATTGGCTAAAGAAAGGCATTTTTGAACTTATGACCTCCTTTTGTGGTAGATATCAAATAGTTTGTTGAAGACAACCTAACATCAAATAATATCACACCTGAAGATAAAAAAACAAACATACAACAAAATGTTTATATTATATCATGCTTGAGGAAGGTTAAGTAAGTGAAACTAGAAGAAGTCTTGACACAAGAATTTCTGAACATAAAAAGGAAAGACATAAAATATTGAAATACAAATAATGACACCTTTCTTCAAATGAGGGAGTTTGGCCATCAAATCGATTAAATCCAACATAAATTTTATATAAAACGGGTAATTACATGAAAAGAAAAATAGTTGAAAGTTGCTTAGCCAAAAGTTGATTACTTATAGAATTCGTTGTTGACTAGCTTTCCTGTCAGGAAATGACGTGAAACTAGAGAGGACGTACAAACATGACGAAACTAGTTTCTCTGATTTCAACTATTATGATAGTTTGTTCCATTTACTATGCTTTTGTTGTTTTCACTAGCTATGTAACAGTATAGTTTGTGGAAATGATCATTTCTTGCTTTGCTTCATATTATTTAACTTTCAAATTACTAATATCATAAATGTTAGAAGGAAAAGTGTACACGCAGTGAAAAAAAGTATTAGTAAAGGTAAAAGCCTAGGTTCTTGCTTGGTTTTTTTATTTACCGAAGGTGATAGTCAAGACAACAACAACACATTTGTTACTTTGCTCCCGGAACAGCTTTAAAGACTTAACTTTCTTGCACATTGTACAGAAATGACTACTTTTGCAATTCATCAGTTACTATATTTAAACATTTCACCAGGATGAACATAAAAATAACAACAGCGAGCAATAAAATAACAGTAGTGGCCAAGAATTACCTTAAAACAACGAACCACATCCAGATGAGATACAGAGGCATAAAATGTTGATTAATCGCTTAGATGTAACAGATTTGCTATCGAATTACTAAGGAAGATTTACAGACACCAACAAAGCCACAAACTTTTCATAGCGTGTTTTGAACAATTAGTTATATGTTTTGTCAATTTTCAAAACCAAAATTTCCAAAACCAAATACATGATTTTTGTTAGTGCCGAAAAAGAGGAAACTTTTTCATATCTAAACTTTGTTATCTATTTTAAACGACTGCTTACATTTTCATTTAATTTTTTATGTAAATCTGTGGATCCAGTCCTGAGAATCCCCCAAATACTTTGAATCCCATATAGAGGCTCAAATTTGAAAATTTCGAAAGTCTGAATTTACATATTATATTTTGAACGGCTCGTTGCTTGTTAATTCCCGTTTTCAAGAATATCATAAGTCCCATAAAACTTTGACTGGCGATTTTTAGGGTACTCTCAATATCTTTTTTTTTATTTTAGTTTATATTATTTGAAGGTAAATAACTTGTATATAAGATTTTATGTGATTTTGTCAAAAATTGTTGGAGTAGCTCAAAAATCAAGTAAATTTTACACAATGGAACGACTGAAAATTAGCATATAGATAACTATAAATGAACTAATAGCATTAATTGAAAAACATATTCGCAGTGTTTTTGATACATTGTAATTTCAAGAAACTAATCACATGTTATGTAATATACACCTCAAGTGAAGTGTTATTTACCTTCAGAAATATTATATTGTATGTTCTGGTATGCAAATTTAAATGTATGTTAATAGGAACATTTATTGAATCACATATATATGTTTGAATAATAAATTAGAGATATTTAGTTTCATTAATGTATAATAACAATTTGATGTTCTTTGTCACGTTCCAATTTAATTAAACAGCAGGTTATATTCCATTATAAGTTATATAAAAGTGAAAATAAAAGAGAAAGAACTGATACACAAATACACTTTATGTATATATGAAGTAATGAATGGAATAATAATGTTTGGTAAAGGTTAAGAGCTTGGTTTTCGTCACAGTAGACTTAGTAAGTAAAAACATATTACTCAGGGGTCAATGTTCGGGTATGGGACCTTTCAACCCAAAAACTAGAAAAATTCGATGGGACATGGAGATAGGTTGAGCCATGGAGGTCATGCATATGGTGGATGTAGAGGTTAAGAGTAGGATTACAAATTTGTAAAGGTTTCTAAAATCACTGAAAACGCACAATTTAGGTATTTGATATTTTATGCATATTGTTGCCAATAAGGTCATACACACACAAAAAGAAGATATTCTACTGTACATTTTTAGTAAACAAATAGTTTTTATGATAATGGTTGTACAATTTGTAGTTAATATCAATATAGTTTGTTTGTTGAATTTTGCGCAAAACTATTCGAGGGCTTTGGCTTTCTGCATGAGCCGTTCCTAATTTAGAAATGATAGACTAGAGTGAAGGCAGCTAGTCAATATTACCCACCGCCAACTTTTAGGTTACTTTAATCGAATAGTGGGATTGACCGTCACATTATGCTTTCTTTTCATTGTAATATTTGTCATTAATTGTAAGCAGGCCAAATGTTTAACTGTTGACATATAATAGTTTACTCTATGCAGTTCTATAAAAATTCTTACAAAATGATTGTGTTCCATTATAAATATGTATCAGGATTACATTTATTTTTTTTTATGTGTGCATGCATATGCCGAAACCAATAGGAATTTTGTAATCAATAAGCATTTTTATTATCAATTTTTGACATGTAAAATGTAAAACTCAAACAAATATGGTTATGAATATACATTTTTGGGACACGACATAGAGTAGTTGACAAGATTAGTTTGTTTAGTTATGATAATAGAATTAAGTTTCATCCCATCACGAAAAATTCTAATCAGATCGAACATTTGAAAGATCGTACAACTGGACTCAATACCACTTCATTATATCGTCAAGTAATGAATCCGCCCCTCGGAAGTAGAAAAAGGTTTACATGTCTATTCATACTGATGCTCTTTTTTAGCATAACTCAATCACCACCGAAATATTAAAAAATATTTCATTTAACATATTGTTACTTATCTGCTCGTTTGTTAATTTCCGGGATACATTATTTCCGAGGAACTTCAGCGATAAAGATTTTTTCTTAATTAAAACTAGTTTATTCTTTCTCGATACAGCTTTTT
>NW_013665723.1:716419-717445 GCF_000517525.1 Limulus polyphemus | reverse complement strand
CTGGAGTGTATCCAGTGGCTTCATGCTCTACTGTTCTATAGGCCACCAACAGTGGAAGGAGTAAGACATCCCAGTCATCTTGGCAGTTATTACAAAACTTGCCAATTCCTGACCAAGTGTCCAATTGTACTTTTCTACCACCCCATCAGACTGTGGGTGAAGTGGTGTTGTCCTGGTCTTTCGTATGCCAAACAACTTACAGCATTCATGGAACACAGTTGATTCAAAGTTACGGCCTTGATCAGAATGAAGTTCGTATGGCATACCAAACCTGAAGAACAAATCACTAATAGCCGAAGCTACAGCTGTAGCTTCCTGATTTGGTATTGCATATGCCTCAGGCCACTTGGTGAAATAATCCATTACCACACAAATGTACCTGTTTCCAGTACGAGTTTGGGGCAAAGGACCAGCAATGTCAATGTCTACTCTTTCCATTGGTGTGCCAATTTGATATAACTTCATTGGAGCACGTCCCTTATGCTTGGGTCCCCTTTTAGCACAACATGTACTGCAGGCCTGCACCATTCTTTCACATCTTGCCTCATACCTGTTCAGTAAAGTCTCTGCCATAGGTGACTCAATGTATTCTTAACTCCAAGATATCCTCCTGTTAAACTATCAAGGGATTGACGCAGCAAAACTTCCCGTAACTTTCTCGGTATATCTGTTTGCCAGTATAACACTTTGCCATCTGCAGTTTCCCATCTCTGGAAAAGAATACCATCTTCAAGCTTCAACTGGCCCCATTGTGCTTAATAGTTCTATGTCACAGAGCTTAAGCTAGACACCTTCTCCTAAGCAGGGCGCAAAACACTTGCTTGTAGAAAACCAATTATTGGCTTCAAATCTTGGTCTTTCTCCTGCTCTGCTTTAATATCTATTCTTGGTTCCACTTCACCATCATCAACTCCTTCACTCACTTTGACTTCAGCTTGATGACACCTGGTTAGTTCATCTTCTCTTTTGCAGCAATGTCTGCAGTCCTTTTTCAGGGTCTTCGGCTCAGTCCGTCGGAATTTCCAT
>NW_013665723.1:713832-715419 GCF_000517525.1 Limulus polyphemus | reverse complement strand
TTCCTCATAAACATTGTTGCAAACACTATGACATCATCCAGGTACACTAGGGCTATCCTCCATTGTACGCCTTCCAGTACTCTTTCCATCAGCCTCTCAAATGTTGCTGGAGCATTGCTGAGCCCGAATGGCATCACACGGTATTGCCATAGACCTTGGCCATAACTAAATGCAGTCTTAGGTTTATCTGCTTCAGCCATTTTCACTTGATGGAAACCCGACTTAAGTCCAGAGTTGAAAACCACCTGGTTCTACTTAGGGCATCAAGAGTATCACCAATTCCTGGTAGTGGGTATGAGTCCTTTTCAGTTATATTGTTAAGAGCCCTGAAGTCCACACAGCAACGTTGGGTCCCATCCTTCTTCTGGACTAACACGACGGGAGCTGACCAGGGACTATCTGATTCCTCGACTATCCCTTCCTTAATTAGGCCATCCATGACCTCCATCTCTTGCTGCTTTGCCAGAGCTATTGTCCTTGGACGGATTTTTATTGGACAGTGTTTATCTGTGCTCCACAAGGTCTGTGCAGCCAAGGTCATGAGCTCCTTTTGCATAATTCGCCAAACGTTCCCTCACCTGAAGAGCCTGTGATGATGACAAATGGGCTATGCTCTTCTTATAGAAGTCAGTTAAATGTTCTGGGAGAGACTGTCCTTTCTTTATGGTTGTATGTCTTGCCTTAACATTGACTAGCTCTACCTCCTGGCCCTTCCTTAAGTGTCTGCTCACATTTAGAGAAAATAGCCATTGCTATGGGTACTACTTGATGACCTGGCAAGTGACCTTCCAATCTTCACGTTTGCTGGCCTGAATGGGTCTTCCACAAGCAATGGGCTTCCTTGGGGATGTTTTTTTATTCTACCCCAAATTATCTTCTCTGACATAGAGGGTATTGTAGTTGACTTAAGTACTGTGACATGCAAACCAATAGATGCAGCAACACTTACTGGAATTTGGCCTTTGTTGTTCCCAATCATCATTTTATTGAAGTTAACTACACACTTCCTCGGTAGTAAGCAGTTCAACCCTAATATGCATTGGTCTTCAATGTCAGCCAAATATACTTTGTGTCTGTCCTTTATGCCCATGAGCTCAATAGTTACCCACACTGGTCCCCACAACCGTGGATAATGTCCTGTCACACCACAGAGCTTCTGTATGGCTTCTGGTACTCCTTTGTGATGTAGCACTATGATACTCACAAGGATTTGCTGAGAATCTATGACAAAGTTGCACTTTTGGCCATCCAGCTTTCCTATCATGTAGACACTGTGTGCTTGCTATTTTACACTTAGCTGTTGGGACTTTCACAATGGGGGTTGGTGAGTGTCCCTCAACACCAACCACTGCTGGTTTCCCGAAGCTGACTTATTGGTAATATTCTTCTTACACTAGGTCCTCATATGTCCTTGCTTTCCACGGTTCCAATAACCTTTCTGGGTAGCAGCCTTTCCGGCCATGGCATCTTCCCTGTGTTTAAGTTTCCAGCATTGAGGTCTCTTGTGCCCAGGTTTGTTACAGTGCCAGCAAAGTCCCTCAAACTTCTCTGAAAGCAGACCTTTTCTGGCCTTGAATCCTGACGACT
>NW_013665723.1:690389-712832 GCF_000517525.1 Limulus polyphemus | reverse complement strand
ATTATTCGTGATGTTCCCCAATCTTTCTAGAACTCATTACTGTTACCAGCGTCATGTGACTTCCGCTGTCGTAACAATATCCTGTATTTTAGCCTCTCTAGTCACCCACAAATGATCATTGACGTGGCTACTAATGGACTCGACAACGTCTAAATCCAAACGGGTTCCATCAAGAAAGCTCACCCCATGCACCTCACAATTTTATCGAATTTTATAAGGATTTTTTTACTGATTTTCTGTCATTTCCAGTTACAATTTCAGAATTCTTCCCACTGGCATTTTAAAGGTGTAAAATAAAACAGGTAATGGACTCATTTGACACAATATCTTCTACTATCCTCAGAAATTTTGTCAGTTTTTCTTAATGTTTTTTGCCATTTCCTGCACAAGTTTTAGGTTTGATAACACTGCCATTTGGGAAATATGAAGCGAAATAAATGTAAGGCTGACCCCTTACTGTAGAATTTTTACACTACATTCTGACAGTATTTCCTCCAATTATCTGCCAAATTTTTAAATATCCTGTTGTTACCATATTACAAATATTAATAACTTCTGATCAGAGTAAGCTAATTGATTAAACTTTTCTTACGTTTCTACTTAGAATAAAATTAGAATGCATTGTTTAATTAGTTGGGTGCCCCCGCTGTCAACGATATTTTCGGCCGGAATCCCCATAATATTTCACGAGTTGTACACGCCCTCTGTACTTGGCTATGTGGTTGCCACATGATCTGTTTGGTATATTACTCGTGCATGATGGGAAATATGCTGTTAACATGGCTATATTTATGTATATTCGTATGGTTGTGTTTTGTAGAGGATGTTTTGCTCTTCCATTTCGACGAAAAGGTTATCAGGCTAACCGTATTTTAAGCGATATCAGTTTGGAAATGAGTAATTTACGCCAGCCAAGTTTGCTTTCATAACTCTAAAACTAAAAGCAAATTTATTTTGCATGACTTCAGAGGGCTAGTGGAGATCGAACGAGTTAGTTTATAACTGAATTAGGCCTAACATTAGTAGTAATAGTAATACTACAACTTACAAGTATTCGAATTGAGCAAAGACGTGAACCGAAGATGAATTGATCAATATCGTATTGATAATTGATATATTTTTGGGTGTGATACTGTTTTTCTATTGGTACTACTCACGTAATTGGAATTTGCGGATCTCACTTGTGTAGCGCTTGTTTACTTACTTCAAACTCAGAGTTTAATGCAGACATTTTATTCTTACAATTTTTAGTCAGAAGTTTAAACTATTGAATTAATAATAAATAATACAACTTATAAGTATAAGTTAAAAACATTTTTTTTTTGATTGTTGGTCACTTGTTGTAACTCAAGCTTTAATGTGATTTTAGTTTATTTTTTTTAACTACATAATATATCGACTATAATTAACGTATGCCCATAAAATTACTTAGTTTTTATGAAATGGTTTGAAGAACAAATTTTCAATAGTGTTAACGTGTTGGTATTGTGTAGTTCATTGTTCTTGGACTTCTGGCCCTGCATTTGAACAAATAAAGCAGTGCACTATAAGTCAACTTAATATATCTAAATTTGGTGGAATACAAAATAAATACGTTTCCATCATTACATATGACTTCTCCGGTTAATGTTTAGGACCTTATACTGTTATAGCTTATAGAATTTAATTCTCATACTTCACTGTTAGTGTTAACAGAAGTGGAAAATTTGCCTCTACAATGATGTCTGTAAAAGTTAAACTCTCATCTCAAGATCGTCGTGATTTGGAAAAATTTATGAAATTCCTTGCAATTAAAGCTGCGCAAGTCATAGTTCAGTCAAGACTTGGAGAAAGAATTAAGACCAGATCAAAACCTTATTCATGTGGAGCAGAGTGGGTAAGTATTTTTGAAATTTGAAAATTTGGTTAAAATGAGAGTTATATTAAGTGAGGTATGTTATTGTGTAAGCTGATGTTCATTCTTAAATTTTATTAATCATAATAATATCCAATGATTGGTCAATCTGTACTGAATCCTTTATTCTGGTCAAGAACAATTGAAACTTTACTACTAAGGTTTTTAATAAAACAAATGTTTATCAAATCATTAAAAAAAACAAAGAATATGCTCACAATCTACAAAATATACTCAATTAAATGGAGATTATTACATTGGTACAAGCTAGCTTTGGTAGCAGGTCTGATAAGTATATCAGCCCTACATATGCTTTATTCAGGTTTATGTGACAGCCCATTGCAAAGATAATTTCCTTTAATAATCAAGAAATATTGAAATGAATTTGACAAAATATATCCCTAACACAAATATAAACTTGTGCACCCAAGTTGGCCAAGTTTATAGAGTGAAATAAGATCTGAAAGTGAAACACTTGAGCCTCAATGTTAAATATTAAAGTATTTGACACACAGTTCTTGCATACCAGACCTTATAAAATATTACTGGAAAACAACCTTTACCAGTATTGCACTAGTGAACATGCACAAAAAACATATGGGAATAAGGAATGAAGTTTATTGTAAATTGAAAACAAAGAACATTTCTGTTTTTTAGCATATGAGATGGCAACATTTGAAGAGGCTATTCTACAAGTAAAAGGGAAGTTAGGCTTAACATATAAAGCAATAGAGAAGCAGTCAGGTTCATGAAAGGTCAAGGTTTCTCATAGTTGTGTGATATGTATGGCGATAATTGTGGATGTTTTAAAATTGGAAGTTTTGACGTGACAGTTTTGCAAGATGTTATCTGATTGGTCATTTGTATCAGTTATGACCAATCCCTGTATATCATGCTTTGCCAATGTTTTTATGAGATTTTATTTACATCATGAAACTTGTGCAGGAAAGGTTTAGATCACAAGTCTCTGGTTTGGTCATATCATTGAGCAGAATAAATATACCCATTGTGTAAAGGACATTGATTCTTCTATGATGAATAAGTTCAGATGGGATCGGCTGGAAAAAATTGTATAGATGAACATTTGTGAAGCTTGTAAGATGAAGTTTGTAAAACAATAACTTCAGTAACACAGGCTTGCATTGGTTTTATTGTCCTAATGTTTACATGTTCTACAGTAATTCCTGTATGCTGAATATGAAAATATCAATTTTTCTCCTTCATGTACAGATATTTGACAAAATATCATAATGCAATACATAAAAGAAAAACCATAACACATAGTTTGAGACTAAAAGACCTAGATTTCACACACACACACAAAAATTGGGGTGAATGAGGATGCATATTTGTTTGACATCAATGTTCTTCCATTTTTGTCAGTTTATTTGTATTTTTGTTAACAAACATAATAATAGAAAAAAAAATGTTCATTGCGGTAAACGAAATAATAATTTAATCTAAGTAAGAGTTTGTTTTTTTCCTTCTTGATTTGTAAAAAAAATCCTTATGTACTTGTTAAGTACTGTTCAAGACTTAAATTCAGTGAGTAACTTACTTCTGATGTCTCAGGAAATAGGTTCTAACATGTGCTATTTTCTTTTAAAAACTACATCTTCCGAGAGGGGACATGACCCCCTCTCACTCTTACCCAATCAGCCACTGCACTCTCTTGCCATAGTTTTTTATTTCATAAAACTAAAACCCAATTTTTTTTACATGTATTGCACTATACAATTTCAGCATTTAAGCTAATTTTATTTTCTTGTTCAAAAATAAGCTTGCTGCAAAAGATTCAAATTAATTTATCATCAGTAGTCTGTTTCCTTTTTTTTTTTTAATCTCATTAGATTCATATTTTCTTGTACTTAGTGCTATAGCTTCAACAACAAAACCCAGTAGCTAGTATACAGTTAATTTCCTCTTCTTCCCTTCCTTGCTTTTTCTTTTCTTCTGCTTTTCATTCCAAGTTTTTGCAATTTCCTCCTTTTTTTCCTCTCCATGACCCAAAATTATTCCTTAATTTTCAAACTCCCAAAATTATTCATGTACCTTTTGAAGACACTTCTTACAAAAGAATATTTACAATTACCTCTTAACCAATTATCCAATCATCAGGAAATTCTCTACGAAGCTAAACAACTTGGTGTATAATGAAGTCTGTATCTGGCATCATCAATAATTGCAGTAGGATAAATGTAAATTTTTCTGATTAGGACAGTTACCTTTATTGTTTTGACAGGCTGTTTTAAGTGGACTTAAAATCAATTTAGATGCCTCGTGTTTGGATATGTACATGGGATTTAAGTTTCTTGTCAGATACTGTAAGTTAGTGAATGTTACTGTCAATGCTTATCTTGTATTTGTAACTGAGCATGTTGGCTAGTTATTTTTAGATAATTGTAAAGATCTAGAGTTGCTCACTGCCAATCTTCATAAGATGCAGAATTTAGAGATTTTTGATACAGTAGTGAGATATGGGAATTCCCATAATGAAGTGGCAGATGTTATTAGTTTAGTACAGGACAAAGGTATGGTTCTACTTTTTGTCAGGTGGCATTTACATTCAACTTTATTTTAATATTTTGTTTTTTATTTAAATTAATGGAAAAAAATATTCAAGAAATACTCAAAGTAGTCTTTAATGTGATTTTTTTCTCTCCCTCTCTTATTCTACAAATTAATTGCTAGGTCATCCTGCTGCAAGGAGTTGACGAAATAGACAAATTTGCATCTGAGGCTAATTTTAACGTGAAAATTGAAAAATAAATGATAACAAAAATTATCATGGAAACATACCTTCTTTTTCTTTTTTTTCAAGCAATATGAATGGAATTTCATACTTGGGAAAATATTACATAGTTAATGATTTATGCATCAAGGCCTTCAACCCTAGGTTCAGTCCTGGGGTTTATCAGCTTCTGGATCACAAACTCCTACAACTTATTTTGAACAGCATGTATCAGAGCCAACAGCTTTATTCTCTGGAAAGTTCAAGCTTTTCCAACTTAATTGTTCTTTAACAGAAATAGAAGTTAAAAAAGTTCCTTGCCAATGCCTTAAACTTTCACTCAAGCCAAAGGGATTTCTTTAGTGAAATGGATGCAGTAACATCTAATGAATGTGTTCCAGTCTTTAAAAAAAAGAAATGGGAAGAGCAGAAGCATAAAAGAAAATAAAAAAGAGTGCTAACATATTGCCCAAATTGCTAGAACAATCCACATAGATGCTTTTATGCCTTTGATAAACAGCATAAAAACTTGCAATAACTATTTTTGACAAAACTAAGTTTGTCAAACTCATATTTTTTGTTCAATATCTGTAATAGCAATTAATTTTCAGCAAATTATATTTGTAATCTTATAAGTGTTGGCCACAAACAACCAATGTGGCTTGAACTCTCACTTGTCAGTCATTGGTGGCCAGTGCAGTTTGAACAGTACTGAGCCACATGTGGCTGACATGGCATTGAACATGTTAATTAAGTTCTTGAGGTTGGGGATCTCTTTACTTTCATCACTAAATGCTTTTGTATGTAGGAATATTAGTGATACAACATTAAATTGACAAACAATTATTTATAAGCGTAAAGGAAATTATTTTAGGTATAGAAGATACTTAATACTTCAACAGAAGTTTGGTCTGTGTTCTTCAGATGACAGTCCAATATTGTTAAAAACATTATATATATATATATAAATATATACATGCATAAAATAATTTTCATCATACTTGTAAGTCAATGTTTGTCAGTTTATTATTCAACATTAAAAATAATTGTTTACATTTTTATATGTATTGAATGTATGTGGTACATTTATTCATTGCTTTAATCCTTGCAATAACACTTGTTTAACTTGACAAAGCATGTTATGAAACTTTTATTATTATACAAAAGGAGTTTTTTTCTTTCCTGGATGCGTGTTTAAATATTGTTAGTGTAATGTAGTAAGATAGATTCAACATTCTGCAGATTACTATTTTACAAGTAAATTTAGTAATCAAAATATGCAACATGACTATAAACTTTTTAGGAAACATATTTTTATTTCAAAGTAATGTGTGCATGAAAGTCTGCAGTATATTAGTTTTTTTACAACAGTTGATAAAATTGTTTGTTATGAATATTTTTACTCACCCAGCAGCAGCGGTATTACTTGTGTGTGTGTGTGTGTCACTATCAGTTTGTGAATAGAATAACTTAAAATTTTTCAAGATATTTTGATCAAATTTGGTATAAAGGTTGAGTGTCTCCCAACGACCAGTTGGTTATCTTTTGTTGAATGCAACTCAAAGGTCAAGGTCATACTGAAAGTTAGCTTTTGTTATAATGGTAGCAAATGGGGATTTTGAGAAACAATGCTAGAGAATAAATAGAGATAGAGGATTTTGGAACTTGACTTACATTTTTGAGGATGAGTAATTCTTTGGAATATATTACAGATTACTTTCTACAAAAGTCACAAAACATTGCAGGGCAAGTTTTTCACTCTCTGAATACCTTTCTAGAAATGTGTTGCTATTGTCATGCATTTTACACGTGATAAAGGATTTATCAATAATTCTGAAGTTATCTATTATCTCCAGCATACTTTGTATAAATATCTTGTTTAACTGACATAATTTTTTTCTAAATGTACTTGTAGAAATCAAGGTTTAAACTTAAAGTTGTAATAGTTGAGAAAACTAGGTATTTATAGTTATTGTGGTAACTGCTGTATAAGGGTGATTTATGATAATTTAAAATTTTGAGATATTTCTTGTTAAATTTCATGTGCTGCTATAGACAAAACTTTTTGGAATAAAAAAAAATATTTTGATTTTCAGTTTAATGTTGCTATAAAAGACCTACCTGAAGTTCAAGCAGAAGCAAAAAAGGCTCTAGCAAACCAACTTCCCATGTTTGGTACAAACATGTGCACAGAAATATCTTTAAAGACTGTAGATGGTGACACATTAGTGTTAGAAACTTGGAGTTTAGGAATGACTGAAAAATGTGATCCAATGGCCCGGGTTATACCTACTGTATATAGCCGAATGAGTCTCCTTTTGAAATCACTCATAGCTGTATCTCGTGTTACACCAGCATACAAACTGTCATCCCGTCAAGGTCCAGACTCGTTCGTCATTTGTTACAGAGTATACATGGGAGATATTCAGGTATATGTAGGATTCCACATTAACCTTATTATGACTTTTTAAATGTCTGTTGCATACCTGCATATCAAATTTCAAATATTAATTCACCTTAGTAATTGACACTGTTTCATCATTTTTATCTCAAAAATATTTAATAATTAATTTACTGTCATTTTGTAACATTTGTTTAGCATAATTTACAAAGAAGAATGAAAATAAAAACTTACATTTATGCAGATCTCCAAGATGTCTGGTCTGTAAACAATGAACTTGCAAGATGTTCTTATTTGTTTGTTTGTTGTTTTTATATAGAATTATTCTGTCCAGCACAAAGCATAGGTTTTAAGTTGCTAAGATACTATCATATAATGTACTTCCAGATTATAATTAAACTTTGTGATTTCCCTTCTCTGAGGTTTTATTATTACAGCCCTTAGTTCCCATCCTTTTATTATGTTGTATGTGGTCTGAATGAAACACTACTTTGAAAATAGTGACAGGAAAAGTTTAAATATGTTGAGTAGAGCAGATTATAAACTATTTGTATAAAACTAGGCTGAATAAAGTGAAATGAGCACTAACTTATGGTTTTAATGGAAAATAATTAGATCTAATGCCTGTATGGATGAACCAACAATTTTAAAAGGAAATTTAGAAGAACTGGAAACAACTCGAAGGAGTTCTTTTTTTTTATTTTTTTTATTATCGCTGCTTATGACAACTACATTTATGATGTCACATACAAGAAATGTCAGTCTGTAAGTCTCAACAACTGTAGGGGGAAATATATATCAATATTTACTATAAGCCCTTACAATGTCTCCTAGAAAACTGTTAAAATTTAATTGGAAATTTGACAAAGATGTTTTTATAATGTAACTTTTTATATTCATTAACTTTTAGTAGTAATTGTTCTTACTTTGAGAATTATGAAAACAAACTACATTAGGAAGCATTTCTATCAAGTCACTGATTAGTACTGGGTTAAAATGTACATATTTATGCCATAAAAAATTTTTTACACATTATAATTTAGTTATAATTTTCCCATACTGAAATTGTATTTCTGATAGTTACCTCCTCTCGCATAAATAGCTATTCTAGTGCAGTGCTGCCCTCTATATGCAAAAACAAAATTACGCATGTCACAAGCCTATAATCTCCCACTCAGTTGGAATTGACTGATTCCAATGCAGCTCTCATGGAAATCGTCATGTAACAACCTTCCACCAATTAGAGTGCGACCTACTCTTTTGATGCTTGTGACTCCCTCTATTAAATTCTACCAAACTATCACTTCTCGTTTGGCAGTACTTGTGTTATAACATTTAATTTGTGCTCTCTTCAAGTGTTTTGTTTTAATATTTTTCCATATCTTTGTATTAATTTCTCTAAACAAGTTTATTCTTTTACTAATTTAATGATGAGGAACTCACTTTGAGATTAATAATGCTTGGAGATGACTTGAAAGGGTAATGAAGAAAAACTTTAATATAAGTTTAACATAACAGCAAATGTACAACATTTCAACAAGGTTTTGTGATCATCAAGTACAATTAGCTTACAATGACACAGATGTACACAGTATGGAACAAAGAGGTCACGTGACCAGATACTGTTTCACGACTTAGAAGATATTTTCTTGGCACCCCAGAGTATTGGTTTAGAGTAGGGCTGTTTTGTTGAACTAAGATGGATTCCTTTATTTTTATGTTTGGTTCTTTGTTTAGAATTACTGTGTTTTTAATAGATATACTATGGTTTTTTGAGATGCAATGGTGGAAAACATGGGATGGTTTTTTATTGTGTCCTGTGAATCTGGTTTCCAATGTTCTTCCTGTTTCTCCGATGTAGAATTCTGGGCAGTTATTGCATGTTATTTTGTAAATGACATTGGTATTGTGTGATTCTAAATAATTCTTGTTTAGTAACGATTTTAATTTAGGGCCAGGCTTTTGAGAGAATTTGACGTTGACAGGAATATTGTGTTTAATGGCTAGATTCGTCCAAGTGTGGATAATTCTTGAGCTGATTTCAGGGACAAAGGTAAACTGCAGTGTAATGTCCTGTTGTTGGGTTTGTTAGTTTATTCTTTATTATACAGTTGTGATATTTGTAACTTGAGTTATTCCAAAGTGGAATTATTTTATATTTTTACCCGGTTATAGAACTTTTTATTTGTTTCTGCCAACATAGTTGTGTTTGGTTATTCATGTTGCATTATGAATCCTACGTTACCACTTTGGAGGTTCTGTGTTCTATTAGGATGTTTACACAGGCTTCAGAGAAGATTCTTGGCTTTACTTCATCAGGAGATTGATCATCCAATGAACTGACTTTTGTCGGGCCTCAATTTGAGATTGGGGGCCCACATATTTGAAATACAACCTGCCGACTTTGGAAAGATGAGATGTTCTAATGTTATGGTTTTTAAATAATTTTATTGTTAATATTATTATCTCTAGTTATTTGGGTTCCATAACATAAGTTTTGTTAGATTGGTTAATACTCGTAGCCAAATTCAGGTTAGCAAGTAGTCATATTTGTAGCTTTTCTCCGATACTAGTTGCTTAGGATTACCTGTAATTCGTCTTACTGGTATATCAATCATTTGTCTAAATATTTGTTTTTTCTTTCATACATCAAGCCTTATACATATGTTATTGTTACTACACACTTCTTTAGCCCTATCACCACAGGTATCCTTTACTGTGCATCACACAAGGTTTTAGTGTCTTACATTCAGAATTTTATTAAACTACTTTTTTTCGTTATACCAATTAGAATAGCTTAAAATCTTAGCTCATAATCCATATTTTAATAATATACAAGTTTTAAGTTCTTAATTCTGTAGGGCAATATTTAAAAAATCCTAAATTTCCTCGAGGGTGACCCATGTGACACATTTTGTCTTAGCATCTCATCATCCCTATTTTATCCATCACCCCTCAAAAAAATACAAAATTAAATGTAAATTACTCTCTATAAAATCATCATTACTCAAACAAACCATAATTTTTATAGTCTTCAATTTTCTTTGGTTACAAAGAAAATCAGACCCTTCCTGCCACACCCACCTGTCATATCCTCTCTTTCAGAATTTGTTGATATTTCTCTTACGTTTAATTATATATTACTTATAATCAATAGAAAGTCAAGGTTTTCATCTATCAAATTACGTATTGTATAATGTTATGTTTTGAACAGTTAAATGTCAATTTCACTCAGAGTACCAACATCATTCCCAAGAGAAAGTTAAAAACTAACTTGGATGAATTTGTAATGGCTTTTGTCGCATTGTTAGAAAGCCAGAAAAATTGAGAGGTAAGGGAATTTGTCTACTTTTTGCATGTTATTAGTCTGTATTTTTTGGTGCATCATTTAATTGAGTAAAAATTAAATGGATTATTACGATTAGTAAAAACAAAAATTAGGGTTAACTCTCGTTGACAATCAACATCAAGAAAAAAAGAAGATTGTTTATTCTTTATGTATACTTATAAAAGTAACTAAAATGTAAAAATAGGGATCATTTTGGGTTAGTTCAGAAGAATTAGGTAAAATGAATAATAGTAATAATAATAATATAATAGAAATGTTTCACTTGGCACAGATGCAAGTTGCTCGTGGGTATTGTAATTCATTAGAGTAATGTAAGCTGTATGTTCCCAGAACGATTTAAAACTTATAATGGTGCAGATAGAAGTTAGATATGGTTCAAAGGGCAATAAAAGAAAATGTAATCATAAATAGATGTATACTGTTACAAACTTAGAGCTACTTAAGATAAATGAATGTAGCTTCATGTTACAACTTGAAGTCATTCTAGAAAGAAAAAAAAAGGGTAATTTAAATTTCTGTGTGTGTGTGTGGTTACAAGGTCAGTTGAATTGACCGATCCCGTTTTCAGATAGGGTAGATAAAGGAAACTATACAGTTTTAGTGAAAAAAAAAATTTGAAATGTATTTCGGAGGCATTAGGATTACACAAAGGAAAAGTATTTTTAAGTTTAATATGAAAATTACTTTGCACATGGACTATTTAGAACAAATGCTTAATATATTTGTAGACAAATTTTTATTTTATCAAAAATACTTCACTAAAAATATTTTTTGTACGTGAAGGACTTGTAATATTAGCTGAAAGACTGCCAAATTTTGTGAAGACATACACACTATATTGGAAGTTAGAAGTATTAAATATATATAGACTTTAAACAAGTGCATAGAGGTCACGTGGTCGGCCAAATTGACCAAGCCAGCGTTGAGAAAGTTAATTTTATACATTCACATTTATTTAATCTTCATTATTATTTTTCTCTTATCCTTCTTTCTATTCACTTGGTTTCGGTGGAACCCTTGAGCTGGGGTCCACACAAACTTCTCCCAATATTGTACCTACTTATTGTTCTTTTAAGTTTTTATTTTAGTGCTTAGTAATATCCTTTGTTTTGTATTGTTCAATTAGGCTTCACCAGTGTTTATTTTCGGTTTACCTGTAGGTCTACTTTTGGGTTAATCGATAATTTGGTTAAATATCTTGTTCGATTAGGCTTAATAAGTGTCATTTATTTTCAGCTTGCTCATGGTTCTATTTATGGGTTAATCGATAATTAGGTTGAATATCATTTTTTTTCAACACAACATCGTATACATATGTTTACTTCACTACACTATATCAACTACTTCATTTTTGTCTTTCTTTATAATTTATACTTCTTACTATTGATTTTGTTTGTGAGGGCCCGTGGGGGCTGGGATCCGCCGTACCTGCTCCAAATATTGCTTGCCTTCCTCCTATAATGGCTGAACCCATTTTTCAGACGATCTAGATTTTGTCAGTTTTCCTCCATCTTCTCATAGATTGCCTTCTAGGTCTTTACTGCAGAATCTGCTATAGGCCGACCTCAGTTGTGTGTGTGTGTGTGTGTGTGTTGTTTTTTGTTTGTTTTTTACACGTTTCACAGTAATTTTTCTCTTCTCATGACTATTGTTTTATAATCTTTTTCTTTTAAGAGTGGGTACTTGCAAGCCTCACCCTATATAGGCTTTAATTCTTTGTCTTAGCTTACCATTTGGCAGATTTTCTTGCTGATTTTTTTTTTTTTCTAGTTTAATTTTTACCCTATCGACACTCCTACAGTTCATGTTTATCTTCCATTTCCTCTTTTCGGTGTTCTACTTATATTTCACTTATATGCTAATAGGGTCTTACGATCAGTTCTTTTTCTCTTCTGATCCATTTGTTTGGGCTACTCCTATACATTAAGCATCATGCAATGCTATATTCAGTTTTTTTAGTTGTTCTTTTGTTTCATTCTGAGACATTATCATCTTTATTCATCTTGTATGTTCTGCACCTGCTCATCCTTTACATGTCTTAATGATGGGTTTTCTTCATTTGACTTGTTTGCTCAATGCTGTTTGGAGTTCTGGTTTGATTGGGCCTTCCCTGTTTTAAAATGTTTTCTTTGTTCACATTTGGGTGGATTGAGAATGCCCACGGTACATGTTCTTATCTTCAATATTTTTTTTCACCATGTGATTAGATACTACTTTAGCACCTTGACCTTTGGACTTGTTTTGGTTCCATATGTCTTTTGTGGAGCAGTCTGCGTTTTAACCAATTTCCACATTTGGGGGATTCTACCAACAACATTCATTGCATGTCTAGCTTCAGTGTTCCTTTCAAATGGGGATGGTCTTATCATACTCTTCTACTACTTCCATAGTTGGCTGGATATCTTTTTCGTGTTACATACCTTGAATTCTAATCTCTTTGTGGTGTGTATTTTTAAACACCCCTTCATCAGGACCATCCATTCTTCTCCTCAAATACATTAGAAAGTGTTTTCTGTTATCTGAGCCTTTACTTTGGGTTTTTCTCTAAATTTACATCCTTCCCTCTTCATCTTTATGCATTGATAGTTCAACATATCCCTCATGATGTCAGGATTACCATTTCCTACCCATCTTCTGGATTGTTTCTCTTCTCTGATGCTCATCTCCTAAGATGGGGGAGGGGGTGGTTCTATCAGTAGTAGGCTTCAGGATTATGGTCTCCAGTCAAAAGGTCTTATCACTTTCACACCCAGACCCTTCTGCCAGTCCAAGGTGCTGTAGTTCACACTCTTCTTGTATGGTTTGTCTGATCCTGTTTGATTTTGATTTTTTGGCAGTGGTGGCTTATATTGCTTGCCAAGGGGACACTCTTTCTTGTTTTCTTTGAAGTAAACAGTAGATATCCTCCTCTTTCTCTTCTTCTTCTCTTCTTTTTTTTTTTTTTTTAAATTTTATTTATTTAACCCACACACTGGTCTCTGGTTCACGATCCACTTGTCCTGGCTGTTGAGTTCAGACAGGTTTACATTAGTTTTTTCTATTCCATTAGTATTCTCCCCCAAAATTTTGTGCACCTATGCCACCCCATTTCAGGTCTTTCCTGGCCAGCACTGCTTTGGTTTTCTCGGCTGTTTCGGCTCATTTCTTTTGTTCTGGATTGATTTTATTAACCTACATTTTAGTGGCTCGTGTGGTATATTTCTTTCGACTTTTTCATTTTTTTACCATCTTCCACATTTCTTCTCAGAGGGATTCAGATGACCTTCTCTGTCCAATACATGTTGTGGATTGCTTTATTGTTTTTAGTGCTTCTTTCTGTTAAATCCATTTCCCACATTTCTTCCCCTTACTCCACTTTTTTGTCTGTGATTTCTTTTTCCCTCCCATCTTTACCCATTAGGTTTGGATTGTGATTTGATTGGCCTTTTATTTCTTGTGTCCTTCTTCCCATCATCACTTCCTGGTGTCTTCACTGTGATCATGCATCTTACTTTTTTTCTGCATGTCTACCCTGCCATCCATTGGAGGTATTTTATAGGCCGAGCACTAGGTCTACATCTTATATGTTCATTTCCCATTCTCTGCTTTGGGTAGCTGTTTCTTCCTTGTTGGGGGTATCATCATCCATTCTTCACACTCTTATGAGACTGTGATTGTGTAAGTTACATTTTAGTCTATGTAAGTGTGTGTACCTCGTCTTTTTCATAGGCATGTCCCTCTTTCTTTCTCGATCCTGCTCTGTGGCACCTGACCAACTGTTCTTTAACTGTTCAAATCCACACTGTAAGCAATGTTGACTTGTATATTATCATTCCATGGTCACGCAAGGCACACTGCAGAGATGGGGTGTTCCACAAGATTGCTTTTAGGTTTATCCTCACAATAGATTTGTTTCACAAGTTTACCTGTCCTGGACTATACTCACCCATGGACTACATGGATAAAGCAGAAGGGGATAACTGTCCATCCCTTGTACTGAATAAATTAGTATGATCTGCTTTTCAAAATAGGGTTTCATGGTCACCCATTGCACTGTCTCGGGTGTTGTCGTTTCTTTCGACTCTCCACCTCTCTTCCTACCATCCTCGTCCTACCCCATGTGGATGTTGGTACCCAGTGTCTGGGTTTTCAATTTAGAGTTGAACTAATCAACACAAGTGCTCACACATGTATTACAGATGTCTATATTACTTCCCTTTTTTATATTCTTGTTACTCTATCAGTGTTGTTGTTCACGGTGGAGGTACTTGCAGATTATTATGGTTATTCCGCTATCCCTTGGTGCTTATTATTCCAAGGATCTTACTGTGCTTGGGGCAGTTCCTGTAAATTTTAAGTTTGAGGGAGATGGTTTACGTTAAGCAGACATCTTTTTGGTGCTGGATGTCAGGTTCCCAGATTGAACTACCAGTTTTCCATATTTTCATGTGCCCCATTCTTGGATTGGGGGAGGGGGTGATAGATTCCCTTCGGTCTCATGAACTTGAGGTGAAAACAGTGATCCTCTTTCCCACACACGGTTCCTGTTGGTTTGGGTTTTGGATTGTAGTTGACTTGCCAGTGGTATGATCCTCTTTCCTACTTCTATATGGATGTTGGTACCCGGTGGCAAGGTTTTGGATTGTAGTTGACTTATCAACAGTATGATCCTCATCCTATCTCCATGTGGATGTCAGTTCCCAGCAACATGGGGTTTAGATGTAGTTGTTTTGTCATGTATGGTCCATCTTGCCCTAGCCACTTCACACCTCGGGGAAATGTTTTTATTCTTACCCACTTTTATATTTTCTGGGACTGAGTTTCATAAATATTGTATGGTTTGGATCCCTATCCTGCCATAGTTCTATCCCACTTGGTTGTGCTCCTTTGTTTTTCTGCCCATATGTGAGACAATTTTCCAAAAACAGGCAAAGAGTATATCTGGTTCAGAAGTGGTGTGGTCTCCCACATGAGATCTTCGATTCTGAAGATCTCCTCATGGGGGAGTATCCTTTGGACACATTCGAGGAATGCTTTTCATTCCCTTGCACCGGTCCATCCACCTATTTAACATAGGATTCCAGCTATTTAAGTGAGTGGAGGTAATGTACCATATCAGAAGTTATAATTTTCCTATACTGAAAATGTATTTCCAATACGTACTTTCCTCTTATCACACTTCCCACCCTTCCTCCCCACTGAAAACCGGTGATTCCATTTACTGCCAAAACTCAAAGTGATAGTTCAGTAGAATTAAGTACAGGGAGTCAGATGCACCAAGAAAGTATGTCGCACTCTTATTGGTGGAGGGTTGTTTCATGATTTGCATGAGAGACTCATTGGAATTAGTCAATTCCAATTGAGTGGGAGATTAAAGGCTTGTGACATGCATAAAAATTTATATATAAAGGGCAGCACTGAAAGAGAATAGCTATTTATGAAAGAGGAGGTAACTATCGGAAATACATTTTTAGTATAGTAAATTTATAGCTTTCGTTATTTCAACAAATTGAAAATTCTAATACAAAAAATATATGCAGCTTCTGTACAGTTGAACATCAGTTTACAGGTTTTTGTAATACCCCAAAATTGATAGTGTACAATGTAATTAGTTAGTCAGAGTATTGATTGACATACATAATGATTATTCAAGTGTACAAAAGGCTTCAAGTTTTAATACTGTAATTAATTAATTAATAAAAATATAGGTGTATGTAGGACCTATTTCAGTTTTTGTTTCCCACCTATTTCTCAGACATTCATTATGCTTTATTAGAACAATCAACTTGGTGAAGGATACCAAGAAGCAAGGATTGGTCAAGTGAGTACTCCAGTAGGTACAATAGCCCTTACTGTAGCCTACCGCACCAAATTAACAATCACACCCCAACAGTCTGCTCGGCAGTCTCCAATAATGTTGAAGAGTGATTATTTCAAACCAGATCATAGTCCAAAACACCAACAGAGAGCACAGGGAATAAATGGAGGAGTTTTTGTAGACTTAAAGTAAGTAAATCTGTTTCACATGTTTTTATATGTGCATGCATGCAGATTTAAAGTATGGGTTTTTAGGACTATTGTGTAGTATGAGTTGTCTTTTTTTTTTTTCATCTGAGGAGGTTATGGTTAGGGCTGATGGACAGAATTCTATATTTTTCACATTTTTTCCCCTTTTGTTACCAATTTGGTGTGTTATGACTAAATCCTCTAGTTGTTTGGAGTTTTGATTTAAGTTAAAGTTATCCATTGGAGAATGCAGTCACCTCCTTATTTTAAACACAAAAAGACATTCAATCTATGTTTGTAAAACATAGATAAGGGTGCTTTTAATAAAATATAATATTAAGTTGTTCAACTATTCCTCTAGATTAAATAATAGGTTGAACAATTGCCAAGTTTTTATATATTTTTATTTGAAGAAGGGTGACTTTTTAAGCTAGTGCTCTTTGTCAGATCATACAGTTTACAACATAGGTGCATGTGTAAAATTCAAAGAACCTGCATGAATAGTATTTGTAGTGTTGAGCCTGAAAATTCTAAGCAAAATTGCATATATTATATAAAAAGTACACGTCATGAAAAGATAAGTAGATAGCAGTTAAAATATAAACAAGATAGCAATTAATATTTAAATTTTAATTGTTATCTACATAGCTTTTCACGACTTGTAATTTTTATGTAATAGATATAATTTTGCTTAGAATTTTCACACTCAACATTCCAAACACTATGCATGCAAGTTCTTTGAATTCTTCGTATGTGCCTTTCTTGTAAGGTGTATGATCTGATGAAGAGTGCAAGCTCAGAACATCATCCTTCTTTAAATAAAAATATATAAAAACTTGGTGATTGTTCAACTTTTTATTTAATTTTGATATTTTCATTGCCTATGCAGTTTTAACTATATTTGTCTTTTTATACAACTATTCCTCTAGGTCATGATCAAGGTCTGATATTTTTTTTATTATATAACTTTTTATTATGTTTAGCCTTGCTAAACTTTCTTTACCTTCATCTGATGGCAGCTGCATTGTTTTCACTCATGTTAAGTGTTGGTGTGTATGATTATAATTGGATTTTGATCAAATTTGGTATACATATTGAGTATCCCTCGAGGACCAAAGGACCAGTAGATTAACTTTTGGTGAATATATACGTCAAAGGTTACACTGAACATCATATGCTTAAACAAAAGAAATTCTTCTGATCTTGATCAAATTTCAAACAAAGGTTGAGTGTCACCCCAGGATTAAATTGTGATTAATGTAGCCCAAAGATCAAGGTCAAATGCTTTCATTATAATTATAGCAAATTAGGATTTTAAAAATGATCAAAACTTGAGAATAGATTGAGATAGAAAGAGAATTTTAGCACCTAGACTTATGTTTTTGAATGTGAGGAATTGTTTGGTATATATTTTAGATTGATTATTGGAAAAGTAAAAAACACAACACTGAGGTATTGAGGGGGGGGGGTTGGATTCTCTTAGTGCCTTTTTATTTTTGGTTTTTGTCAAATCAAGGCTTGTGTACACTTGTATTGTAACATAACTTCTGTTACACTATAAAGTCTTTAAAACATCTGTTTAATTCCTAAACCATACAAGTTTATAAGTTCTTTAACCTTTGTACTTATTAAAAATAATTCTGACCAATGAATATGTAGAAAAAGTGTAGGAGGTTTTAGTATACTTCTCATTATGCACACAAATTTTTGGGTTAATATGATTTCTTTAAAGGATGCTTTATAATTAAAATATTTAATTCTATAGCATTGTTCTTTCTCTGTGTGTTGATGCTACTACAATTACAGGTTGTATTTATTTACAAACTCGCATGATCAACATACATGACCTGCAATCATGAACTAATTAAAAAAATTGTTTTTCATATTTGTTTTAAAATCTTAGTTTTTAAGTAAGTTTACTTGGTTCAGTATCGTAGTTTTATGATAACTTAGTGGTAAAATGGATGTTAATAGCAATATCTGACTAAGGAAAGAGCATAATAACTGAAGATCAAGGTAGTATCATACATAGATTGTAACTTTGGGAAATGCTTGTATGTCATGTGTAGTGATTGTTTACACTATTTACAAAATTTACTGCAAAATAAAATAAGTTGTATATTTCTCGTAAGATGTTTCATTGTTTACTGACAAACTTGTGTTTTAAATGGGAATAAGTGCATGTCATTAAGTAAGCAAAATTTTTTTTATTTAAAAAATAAAAACTTTTATATTATCCATTAGCAAATTTAAAACCAATTCTATTTAAATAATACTAAAACAGTATATTAAGTGTAGCTCAAAGATTTTTTTATGTAATCGTGAGGATGTGCATATTTCAAGCTTTTTTTTTTATATATATACTATCGCTATAGTATTCTATTCAATAATATAGAAAAAAATTATTTTGATGCTGACCTAAGATATTGTTTATAGAACTGATGTGGATTGACAATACTTATTCTAAATTTTAATTGTCTTATATTATACATGTACATTTATAAAATTAATCCTGGTTAGAAGCAAATGTCAAAGATTAATGAGGCAATATGAAATAATGTATGATGCTCATCTTTTTTTCTAAATATTGTTAACAATACATAGTGCATTAACTTTATTAATTCTAAAATAAGCACAAGGCTGTCATATCTTGAATTGTAAATGAACAAAATGTGTGGGATATATTTGAGGTTAGAGAGGGCTCTTAAGGTCAGTTAAAATGCCCCTTAAATGTGGTCTTGGTAGTCTCGTAGACTTCTGAGATTGATAGAAATATCAAGTATGTATATTTGTTTGTGATCAAGTGATTGTTAAAAATAATTGACATTTGCATAGATGAAACAGTTGCTTGTATCATGGTTATAAGAATTGGAGTTATTATACATGTACTTGACAGATTAGATTCATTTTTCTTTTCCTTAGTTCGGCTATTCATCATTCAGACAAGTACTTTTGACAAAGTGTAATAAAATTTTTAATTTTGATAAAATTATTTGTGTTTTTGTTTTCTACTCTGGTCTTGTGGAATATTCTATATTCTTAAAATACTTTAAAACCTAATCTGATTATTTTATTTTGTAGCCCTAAGTTTTCCCAGTGATGTGGTTTGAAATTAACTTTTCCATCCACTAACCATCAGAACTGATGAGGAAAAATTTGTTTGCCCCTACGTATATGCTACAAGCCCAGTATAATATTTATTGATGATTCACGTGACTTAACATTTTTTCAGTAGTTTTACCATAGATTGCTTGACAGCACAGTGTAAGGTTGATATAATGTTTTTAAAGCTGAAAGTTAGGTTCATTAATATTCATATAAATACTGATAGCCACGTTATTCAATTCTTGGAAAATATAAATAACAAAACCTGATGCAGTGAACATGATGAACCCAATATGATTTCCTTGTCAGAAATGATTTGTTTAGTGTTTAACATCCAATCATAGTCTTTTTCAGGCCTATCATCATGTATACTTTTATGTTATTACACTAAATGGAGTGTATTATGCATTACCCTTTTAACTCTTCAGTACACGAGGCAAAATATAAAATTCCCTTTGAAATAAATTAAATGCTTAAATAGTTGAAATAAATTTGAAACTGATTAAATCAAATAGTTATTATGAGAATCTATTTGTCTTGCAAGACCTACAATCTTTGACAGAAGGGATGGTCTCTCAATACATGTTTCAGTATACTTTATTTTATTCATTTTAAAATATGTAATGTTTTTTCTTTTTTTTTAATTTTCTCCTTGTAAAATATAACACTTATTACACAAATCAAGACAAGTAGTCTCTGAAAATGTGTTCAGCACTCTCAACAGACTGTAATGCTACAAGTTTTACATTGCATATTCTGCACTTTTTCATAACTGTTAGAAGACTTGTGGTTATATACAGTACATAAATATTAATGAATGTGAATCTCAGTCTTAAGATATTATGCTGACTAAGGTATACAATATTTACATGTATAGAATAAATGCTAGAGGTTGCAAGGTAACATTTTATTTAAATTCAAGCCAGGCAAGAATGTGTTCTCTCTCTAATATTGATTACAGAGTTTTTCATCCTCATGCATGAACTTTGTTGTTTGAGAGAAAAAAAAGAAGGCATATTTTAAGACTTCCTTTAGAAAATAATTTTGTATATAATGTATGGATGTATTATTAAATGTTGAAACTTTTCTGAATACATTTTTTTGTAGTTGATATGAAAAGGGCTGGATTAAATATAGGATGAACTTGTAGCACAACATGATATTTTCATTGTTTTTTTTTCAGTCAACTTGAACAACCTCCTGTCTTCAAAGAAAATCATCTTGTTGATCCTACAGCAGTTCCTAAAGAAAACCCTACTGTTGAACAGCCACTTCATATAAATAATGGCAACAGTGTTAATACTGCTCAGTTAAATGGGACAGATAATCATGAGAATTCAGAAGAAGAATGTGTGAATCGATGTGACAAACTTCCACAGAAGTCTGAGGCGACAGACATTAATGGGTAAGTAATATATACGCAGTATTCCAAGCAATTAAGCTTTTACTTAAATATGTACAAGTTTGTATAATTTATTAATTGTAGTATTAAGAAAAAGTTAATGTGGTTGAAATAATGGCTTGAGACCAACAAACAGTAAACTCAGTAATGGGAGGGGGGAATAATTTTTATCAAACCTTTTCTGCCACACATGGTTATGTCATCATGCAATTTTCTAGGCAAGAAGCTGAGCTGTTATCTCAGCCTCAGAAGTTATCTCGGGCCCTCCTTCTAGAATGAAGTCAGCAAATGAAAAATGAGAGAGGAAATCCCCCAGTTCAGTATTTTTCTAGAATGATCCCTTTAAGAAGAAAACTATGGTACAAGTTGGTTCTGTCTAAAGATGCACCAGTAATTGAAAATGCCTTAGCTGCTGACTTCTTTCTGTATCTGCAAAGGGCATACCTATTCTGTGTGATATTCTTGGCTAATCTTCTTTGTAGCACCTTATCAAAAACCTTTTTGAAAATCTAAGTATACCAAGCTCACACCATTTCTATCATCTAGATAAGTAAGATCCTCAAAGTTAATAGGCTAGTAACACAAGATTTCTATTTGTTGTGTGACATCATATTTCATAAAACAATTTTGAAAGCCTTTTTTTTTTGCCTGAGTTTTTAGTATTTTTCCAACTACAGAAAAAGCTATGAGCTGTAACCTCTGTGGCAATTCTTATTATACATTGAAAAATAGTCTCCAATATTTAGGTACCTGTCCACTTTCTTTCTATTAACCTATCAAAAATGAAAGAGACTCGTGTATCTGAGCTTTGACCTCCTTTAAAGCCCAGGGAGGAACATTTTGTGGTCATGATGCTTTATATGTTTTTAGTCTCTTGGTTGTTTTACTTACCACTGGAGAATTAACATCTATATGAAGGGTGAGAAATATTGTCAGCATCCTTTATTACTTCATGCTGTCTTTCCTATAAATTAGTTGTATTGGATTAGTTGTTTTAGACACAGCTAATAGTATGATTAGTAACTTTTTTTATTATATTTAATAGCATTTGAATGGGTACCAAAAATTCTACCTGGATGGGTAATTCAAGTGGATATCCAGGCACCCAAAAATTCCAACCACTATCAACACAACAGTTTCTAACATGTAGAAGACAAGACATAATGAACCATGATACCACAGAGTTTAAGTTTACTTCATGTGCAATGTTGCCTTTATTTTTCTAGCAAATGCATTTCTAAAACTGCCCATCATTTAATTAATTAATAAAAAACAAATATATAAATAAATAGAACAACAAAAAAAAGTTATAAATGTTTGGATTGAAAAGTAAAAGAAAATGGTAAATGATATAATTATAAATGAAAGATGAAAACGATGTTAACCCCAAAATTTTTTAGGCTACTGTACACTGAGTGGTCACAAGTAAATAGACACCTAATTTTTTGTCATTTAACTGATTTATGCTAACTAATTTCTGTTCACAAAGCACTATATAAATGAAAAAGGTCCGCACACTAATTATCTTATGCTACAACATGCCTAGAACTCAAGGTTCTCTTGAATTGTCAGATTT